>NC_090647.1:52869787-52955858 GCF_040937935.1 Hyperolius riggenbachi
CAGCAGAATCAGAGTGGCAGTAAACAATGGTATATAGTCTGGCTGAGCGGTGTACACAGAGTGTCAGTAAACAATGGTATATAGTCTGGCTGAGCGGTGTACACACAATGCTATATAGTCTGCTATATAGTGTCAGTAAACAATGGTATATAGTCTGGCTGAGCGAGCGGTGTACTACTGTTCCCAGCAGAATCAGAGTGGCAGTAAACAATGGTATATAGTCTGGCTGAGCGGTGTACACAGAGTGTCAGTAAACAATGGTATATAGTCTGGCTGAGCGGTGTACACACAATGCTATATAGTCTGCTATATAGTGTCAGTAAACAATGGTATATAGTCTGGCTGAACGAGCGGTGTACTACTGTTCCCAGCAGACACAGAACAGTACACAGAATGCTATATAGTGTGGCTGAACGAGCGGTGTACCACTGTTCCCAGCAGACACAGAACAGTACACAGAATGCTATATAGTGTGGCTGAACGAGCGGTGTACCACTGTTCCCAGCAGACACAGAACAGTACACAGAATGCTATATAGTGTGGCTGAACGAGCGGTGTACTACTGTTCCCAGCAGACACAGAACAGTACACAGAATGCTATATAGTGTGGCTGAACGAGCGGTGTACCACTGTTCCCAGCAGACACAGAACAGTACACAGAATGCTATATAGTGTGGCTGAACGAGCGGTGTACCACTGTTCCCAGCAGACACAGAACAGTACACAGAATGCTATATAGTGTGGCTGAACGAGCGGTGTACTACTGTTCCCAGCAGACACAGAACAGTACACAGAATGCTATATAGTGTGGCTGAACGAGCGGTGTACCACTGTTCCCAGCAGACACAGAACAGTACACAGAATGCTATATAGTGTGGCTGAACGAGCGGTGTACTACTGTTCCCAGCAGACACAGAACAGTACACAGAATGCTATATAGTGTGGCTGAACGAGCGGTGTACTACTGTTCCCAGCAGACACAGAACAGTACACAGAATGCTATATAGTGTGGCTGAACGAGCGGTGTACTACTGTTCCCAGCAGCGACACACAATGACTGGGGGGGACCCTGGCTAGCGTGGCTGGAGCGCGAACTACCCTGCCTGCCTACCCAAAGCTAAACCCACAGACAAATGGCGGAGATATGACGTGGTTCGGGTATTTATTTACCCGAACCACGTGACAGTTCGGCCAATCAGAGCGCGTTCGGGTCCGAACCACGTGACCCGTTCGGCCAATCACAGCGCTAGCCGAACGTTCGGGGAACGTTCGGCCATGCGCTCTTAGTTCGGCCATATGGCCGAACGGTTTGGCCGAGCACCGTCAGGTGTTCGGCCGAACTCGAACATCACCCGAACAGGGTGATGTTCTGCAGAACCCGAACAGTGGCGAACACTGTTCGCCCAACACTAAGACAGAGGCCTGGCTTACAGTGCCCCTCTTTCTTAACTCAAAAAGTTGGAAGTTATGCTTTAGTTCTGTCCCTCTCTCTCTTTCTCTCTTTAGTCTTCTGCAGAGCTCTGTGCAAACAAATGTATTTTATTTAACTACTACCGTGTAATTTACACTCACTGTCTTATTTTAAAGTAGAGTGTGTTATGTTTAATATTCCTTTGTGAGTACTGCAGCATCTGTGAAGGTGTGCTGGCCTATGAATTCTTAATGACTCTCATAACTTGACGTGTCACAGAGAGCATGTTCGATGCCTAAAATTTGCTGCTGTCCCTCTTTCCGATCTTAAAAGCTTGGGAGGTATACTAATAAGGAGAGTAGTGCCAATGTCAGCCACATCTATCACTCTTGCGGCATGACGGATGCCTTCCATAAAGAAACAAAGACAATGCAATACAATGATGAAATATAAAGACCACCTAGTAAAAATATAAGGATACAATTATAATAAACAGACTTAACATTTACAAGTATACAATACTTATACAGATCAGCACACTACATTGCATAGGGTATAATTTAACTGGATACAAGGTCGAATGTGGGGTCATCACTAATGTCCTCCTCACATACATTAAATAGTATAATTTTTTTCCCCCTAAATTTCTCTCCTATCACCCGGGAATGTAATTAGTCTCTCCCCCTCATCTATCATCTACTGCCACAGCTCTCCTGGTTACAAGATTTATCATATGTAAATGTAATCAGGAACCGTAATTTTACAATTTTCCTTAATTTTTGTGGTTAATAGCAAAAAACATACATGCTATCATCACCAAAAGGTATTTTAAGGATAATGGTGGAAATACGTTAAACAATTCACCACAAAGCGGTTTTTACCCTAACAGACAAGCGATTTTCACCTTTCAGTGCTCATCTCTTTCATTTGCCAATAGCTTAATCACTACTAATCACAATGAAATGCTCTATATCTTGTTTTTTTCACCACTAATTAGGCTTTTTGGGGTTGATATTTATTTTCAGTAATTACTTTATTTTCTATGCATTTTAAAGGGAAAAACAAGGAAAAAAATGGAAAAATACATTTCTCCAATGTCATCCCCTATAGTTTTAATATAAACACTGCTACTGTACATAAAATCCACACATTTTATCTGCCTATTAGTCCTCATCACAAGATTTTAATTATGTCCCTAGTACAACAAGTATGGTGACAATATATTATTTGGAAATAAAGGTGTATTTTTTGTATGGCATTTTTCCCCCCACTAATCTCACGTGCACGCGCATGAGAAAGCACGTGCACGATCACATGCAGCAGCACTGTTTGACTTATAAAAACGTCCTGGAGCGGTTAAGATGCTCTAGCAGGATGTTTTTATAAGTCTGCTTGTCATTAACCCTCCTGGCGGTCTATTAAAAACCGCCAGGGGGCAGCACAGCCGGTTTTTTTTTATTTATTTTTTTTAAATCATGTACCGAGCCTGGGCTTGCTACATGATAGCCGCTGTTCAGCGGCATCCCCCTACCCTCTTCCATCACCTCCGGCAATCGGCGATCAGGAAATCCCGTTCAAAGAACGGCATTTCCTGGAGGGCTTCCCTCGTTGCCATGTCGACGGGGCGGGATGACGTCACCGACGTCAGGGACGTCGTGACGTCTAAGGGAGTCCCGATCCACCCCTCAGTGCTGCCTGGCGCTGATAGGCCAGGCAACGCAGGGGTCTAGGGGGGGGGGCTCTGCAGTGATGCGGATACCGGCAAATCGGCGCGGGGCGGCGGCGATTGGTGTGCTCACGCAGCTAACAAAGTGCTAGCTGCGTGCAGGAAAAAAAATTACGCAAATCAGCCCAGCAGTGCCTGAGAAAACCTCCTGCACGGCTTACCCCGGGGTTACCGCCAGGAAGGTTAAGTGGTGAAAATATACTTTTTGTCAAAAATACCTTGTAGTTTTTGAGATAATCGATCTGGAAAATGCAAGGGAAAATGGTTTTTAAACTGTTATTTTTCTGAGTTTTAAAATCATGTTTCCTTTATATTTTTAAAATCAATTTTCTCAAAAACTACAAGATCTTTTTGAAAAATGTTTGACGTATCTTCACTATTCTCCTTGATATACATAGTAATTTTGGTGATTATAACCTGTATGGGGAATTTGCTGTTAAAGAGAACCCGAGGTGTGTTTGAAGAATGTGATCTGAATACAGAGGCTGGATCTGTCTATACAGCCCAGCCTCTGTTGGTATTCCAAACCCCCCTAATGTCCCCCTGCACTCTGAAATCAGACATAGATCACAGCCGTGCTGTGAGGCTGTGTTTACATCTGTAGTGTCAGTCTCGGCTGCTCCCCCGCCTCCTGCAGAGCTCCGTTCCCTGCCCCCCTCCCTTCCCTCTAATCAGCAAGGAGGGAAGGGAGGCAGGCGGGGACCGGAGTTCTGCAGGAGGCGGGGGAGCAGCCGACTGACACTATAGAGAAAAACACAGCCGCTGCGACATGCTGTGTGTTGACAGCACTGCTGTGATTTATCAGGGATTGCAGAGTGCAGGAGGACCTTAGGGGGGTTTGGAATACCAACAGAGGCTGGGCTGTATAGGCAGATCCAGCCTCACTATGCAGATCACATTCTTCAAACTCAGTTCGGGTTCTCATTAACTTTGAAATTCAGCACAAAATTACACAAAAATTATATGAAATTAAAAATGTATGACACAAAATCAATTGAATTTCCAAATTGTAATTATGTATGGTGTTTTTTTCTAAAATTTCACAACATTTTGCGTAATTATAATCACCTGATTATGATCATCACTAATCCTGTTAGGAGTATCATTACTACCCTGACCTAGAATGAGTGAGTATGCAATGCCAGGGTCAGTGGCGTAGCTAAGGAGCTATGGGCAATGGTGCAAGTTTTACAATGGGGCCCTCTAAGTACTCTTTACATAACAATTGATATGAGGCACCAAAATCTGCCAAGGACAACCACAGTGTCAGAGGTGAAAGAAGGGGATGGAGAACAGTTTTTTAATGATCCCTACTAATCAAAGTATCTATAAAAGTGATTATTACCACCACAGGACCAATAAAGTGCTATTACTGCAGTTGAGGGAGGGCCTCTCTGGCCCATCGGCCCCGATACGGTTGCAACCTCGGCACCCCCTATTGCTAAGCCACTGCCAGTGGTCTGTTTCAAGTCTGACTCTGCATGTTACTGCTAGAGGCGCTGTTCAGACAATACTGAAGCCAAAACATCTCCAGAGCAGGTACATTTAGAGGGCACTGATGGGTTTGGGTAGAGCACACTGGGGCCTTGGCTATGCTACTCCCCTGACAATTGCTCTTAACTAATTGGTAAATCTCCCTCCTGACACCTGATATTATTCTCACCAGTGATGCTCAGCAGAGCTCGAATATTCGAGTAGCTCGAATATTCGAGCTCTTTTTCAGCTATTCGAGCTCGGTATTCGAGCTCCGAATAGCTGGAGCTATTCGAATGGGCTATCCGAGTACACTCGAATAGCCCATTCACTATTCGAGCTATTCGAGCAACTCGGCGCTATTCGAGCTCGGTACCGAGCTCGAATAGCGTCATAGCCCAGATTGATGTCCTTAGAGCCAATCAGAGGGCTCCCAGGCCCTCTGACGGCAGCCAATCACAGAGGGGGACCCTGGCCAGCCCCTACCCTATAAATAGCGGCCGCCATGTTCCGTTTCTCCATGCTTGCCTGAGACTTGTACAGAGAGAGAGTTGCTCCTTTGTGCTTTGGCTTAGCAAGTGCTCTATTGTGATCATTTACCTAGCGTTTTTGCTCACCTACACCTGCCATATACACCTATATTGTTGTTAGTTAGATAGACATTGTATTTTAGTTAGTAGCTTGTGTGTTACATTAGAGACAGGCAGCTGCTGCAAGCTTACAGGTTTAGGCCTCAGGGGGGCCTTGCCTCTGTGGGCAGCTGTCCTCTGTTTATTTCTCTCATCTATACCAGTATTTCTGCTGTCCTTTACTAATAGTATTGTAGTTATACTGTACTAGGAGTAGGACACTCACTGACTGTCACTGTTTATAGGCTACTAGCTAGCTCCTGCGTGTGTGCACTCACTCACTGTCTGTGTGTACACACACTCTATTTCCTTCTGATTACTGATAGATTATTGTTAGTTAGTTGTACTTACTTACTACTTACTCTTACTGTACCCGTAGGGACACTCACTGTCACTGTTCATATAGGCTACTAGCTCCTGCGTGCGTGCACTCACTGTCTGAGTGTACACACACCCACACTCCATTTCCTTCTGATCGCTGATTGATTATTGTAATTAGTTAGTTCTACTTACTGTTACTACTTACTCTTACTGTACTAGGAGTCTAGGACACTCAGTCACTGTCCATAGGCTACTAGCTCCTGCGTGCGTGCACTCACTGTCTGAGTGTACACACACCCACACTCCATTTCCTTCTGATCGCTGATTGATTATCGTAATTAGTTAGTTGTACTTACTGTTACTACTTACTCTTACTGTACTAGGAGTCTAGGACACTCAGTCACTGTGTTCATAGGCTACTAGCTCCTGCGTGCGTGCACTCACTGTCTGAGTGTACACACACCCACACTCCATTTCCTTCTGATCGCTGATTGATTATTGTAATTAGTTAGTTCTACTTACTGTTACTACTTACTCTTACTGTACTAGGAGTCTAGGACACTCAGTCACTGTGTTCATAGGCTACTAGCTCCTGCGTGCGTGCACTCACTGTCTGAGTGTACACACACCCACACTCCATTTCCTTCTGATCGCTGATTGATTATTGTAATTAGTTAGTTCTACTTACTGTTACTACTTACTCTTACTGTACTAGGAGTCTAGGACACTCAGTCACTGTGTTCATAGGCTACTAGCTCCTGCGTGCGTGCACTCACTGTCTGAGTGTACACACACCCACACTCCATTTCCTTCTGATCGCTGATTGATTATTGTAATTAGTTAGTTCTACTTACTGTTACTACTTACTCTTACTGTACTAGGAGTCTAGGACACTCAGTCACTGTGTTCATAGGCTACTAGCTCCTGCGTGCGTGCACTCACTGTCTGAGTGTACACACACCCACACTCCATTTCCTTCTGATCGCTGATTGATTATTGTAATTAGTTAGTTCTACTTACTGTTACTACTTACTCTTACTGTACTAGGAGTCTAGGACACTCAGTCACTGTCCATAGGCTACTAGCTCCTGCGTGCGTGCACTCACTGTCTGAGTGTACACACACCCACACTCCATTTCCTTCTGATCGCTGATTGATTATCGTAATTAGTTAGTTCTACTTACTGTTACTACTTACTCTTACTGTACTAGGAGTCTAGGACACTCAGTCACTGTGTTCATAGGCTACTAGCTCCTGCGTGCGTGCACTCACTGTCTGAGTGTACACACACCCACACTCCATTTCCTTCTGATCGCTGATTGATTATTGTAATTAGTTAGTTCTACTTACTGTTACTACTTACTCTTACTGTACTAGGAGTCTAGGACACTCAGTCACTGTGTTCATAGGCTACTAGCTCCTGCGTGCGTGCACTCACTGTCTGAGTGTACACACACCCACACTCCATTTCCTTCTGATCGCTGATTGATTATTGTAATTAGTTAGTTCTACTTACTGTTACTACTTACTCTTACTGTACTAGGAGTCTAGGACACTCAGTCACTGTGTTCATAGGCTACTAGCTCCTGCGTGCGTGCACTCACTGTCTGAGTGTACACACACCCACACTCCATTTCCTTCTGATCGCTGATTGATTATTGTAATTAGTTAGTTCTACTTACTGTTACTACTTACTCTTACTGTACTAGGAGTCTAGGACACTCAGTCACTGTCCATAGGCTACTAGCTCCTGCGTGCGTGCACTCACTGTCTGAGTGTACACACACCCACACTCCATTTCCTTCTGATCGCTGATTGATTATCGTAATTAGTTAGTTGTACTTACTGTTACTACTTACTCTTACTGTACTAGGAGTCTAGGACACTCAGTCACTGTGTTCATAGGCTACTAGCTCCTGCGTGCGTGCACTCACTGTCTGAGTGTACACACACCCACACTCCATTTCCTTCTGATCGCTGATTGATTATTGTAATTAGTTAGTTCTACTTACTGTTACTACTTACTCTTACTGTACTAGGAGTCTAGGACACTCAGTCACTGTGTTCATAGGCTACTAGCTCCTGCGTGCGTGCACTCACTGTCTGAGTGTACACACACCCACACTCCATTTCCTTCTGATCGCTGATTGATTATTGTAATTAGTTAGTTCTACTTACTGTTACTACTTACTCTTACTGTACTAGGAGTCTAGGACACTCAGTCACTGTGTTCATAGGCTACTAGCTCCTGCGTGCGTGCACTCACTGTCTGAGTGTACACACACCCACACTCCATTTCCTTCTGATCGCTGATTGATTATTGTAATTAGTTAGTTCTACTTACTGTTACTACTTACTCTTACTGTACTAGGAGTCTAGGACACTCAGTCACTGTGTTCATAGGCTACTAGCTCCTGCGTGCGTGCACTCACTGTCTGAGTGTACACACACCCACACTCCATTTCCTTCTGATCGCTGATTGATTATTGTAATTAGTTAGTTCTACTTACTGTTACTACTTACTCTTACTGTACTAGGAGTCTAGGACACTCAGTCACTGTGTTCATAGGCTACTAGCTCCTGCGTGCGTGCACTCACTGTCTGAGTGTACACACACCCACACTCCATTTCCTTCTGATCGCTGATTGATTATTGTAATTAGTTAGTTCTACTTACTGTTACTACTTACTCTTACTGTACTAGGAGTCTAGGACACTCAGTCACTGTGTTCATAGGCTACTAGCTCCTGCGTGCGTGCACTCACTGTCTGAGTGTACACACACTAAATTTACTTGTGATTACTACTGATTATTGTAACTGCTAGTTGTACTTCCTGACTGTTACTACTTACTTACTGTACTAGGGGATACTCACTCAGTCACCTCACCAACCAACCCACTCCATTAAAGTACCCCACTTTTCACCCGCCCTTTTACAAAACTTTTGTCTATACGCCCAAAACATTTAAGATGTCTGGAAGTGGCAGCCAGCGCGGTTTGGGCAAGGGGAAGGGCAGCAAGGGAATCAGGAGGAGAGGGAGCAGCATTGTGGCAAGCCGCGGCCGCGGGCGCGCCACCATGCACAGTTCCGCAGCAGCAGCAGCAGCGTCAGTGGCTAACATTCCTCCCATAGCCACTGGCCGTGGACGCCTTGGGCGCCGCCCAGCAGGAGCATCTGCAACTCACGCTGCAGAGACACAGCAGCAGCAGCGTGTAGCACCTGCTCCCATTTTCCTCCAGCCGGGTCGGAAACGTCCCATTGAGGAAAAGGATGCAGACACTGTGGTGCAACTCATGACGGAGGATGAGCAGCCCGCCATCAGCTCTGCATCCGAGGCCTCCACCCTCACCACCACCACCACCCCTGTTCGCAGCAGCCGCCAAGCAGGGTCTGGGGAGGAGGCCAGTTCACCGTCACTCGCCGACCTGTCATTCAGCAGTCTTTTGACCCCAGGCATCATGAGTAAATTGTCTGCTGTTGTTGGCGATCTTGAGGAGGAGATGCTGATGGGCACTTTGGGGGATGAGGGATTGGACAGCAAGACTGTGGCGACAGTCAAGCAGCCCATCCATGCATCAGGAGAGGAGTTTGGGGGGTCCTCATCCCAGCAGGACATGTTTCAGGAGGGGGAGGATGATGATGACCCGGTGACAGACAGAGACTGGGTGCCACCACCTCCAGGGGATGTCGTCCTCAGCAGCTCTGAGGAGGAGGAGGAGGATGCGCTTGTGGGCCTTGCAAGGAGGCGCATCATTGCAAGCATTGGCAGCGTTCCACAGCCTGCTGGTGTCTCAGGCTCAGCAGCAGCAGCAGCAGCATCAGCCAGTACCACCCCCAGCCGCACCCAAGCCCCCCCCCCCCAACCACCACAGGGAGACAGGCAGCAGCGCTTCCATGCCGTAGGGGGAAGTTTCTGTCACCAATCTGGCGGTTTTTCACCATGCCCACTGTGTACAGCGAGTACGCCACTTGCAACCACTGTCAGCGGAAGTTGAGCAGAGGTGCAGACCCCTTAAAGTTCAGCACCAGCTCGCTCATCAACCACCTTGCGGCTAAACATTTCCACCAGCATGAGGAGTTCCAGAGGCTGAAGGCATCTGCTGCTGGCAGTGGCACCACACCCATCACTGCACAGCCTTCAGCAGCAGCAGCAGCAACAGCAGCCACCCGCCCTCCTGCTCCTCCAGCAGCACCAGCAGGAGTGCGGAAACGCACTGCTCCTCCCCCCTCTGCAACTCCTGCCGCCGACACTGAGGCCTGTTCTGGCAGCCAGTCCTCAGTGGCCTCCTCTGCTGTGTCTGCTGATTCCCGTGTCAGCAAAAGGCCACGCCAGAGCCTTTTGAGCGAGTCCTTCCAGGGGGTGGTTAGGGCTCTGCCTCCCAGCAGCCGTCGCGTGCGGCAGCTGAACGGCTTGCTGGCACGGGCCATGTGCTCCCAACTCCTGCCGTACACGCTCGTGCAGGAGGGGAGCGACATTCGTGCGCTGCTTGCTTGCGCAGCCCCAGACTGGCAGCTCCCCAGCAGACACTTCTTTGCCCGCAAGGCCATTCCTGCACTGCACCGCTTTGTGATGGCCAATGTGGAGCGAGGGCTGGAGCACGCGGTTGGTGAAAGGGTCCACGTCACCATGGACTCCTGGAGCAGCCGCTTCGGGACAGGCCGCTACCTGTCCTTCACTGTCCACTGGGTCAGCTTGGTGGAAGGGGGTGAGGATGGGAGAGCAGCAGCGGGCACAGCAGCAGCAGCAACACAGTGGGTGGTGCCACCCCGCAGGCTCAGGGGAACTGCAGCAGGTTCCTCCGATCCTCTGCCATCCTCCGGCACACCTGGCCAAACCCCCCGCCTCAGCAGCAGCGTGAAGGCCCGCCACTGCCAAGCGCTGCTGCACTTGGTCAGCCTTGGGAAGACCAAGCTGACGGCAACCCATGTGTTGGCCAAACTCCAGGAGCAGGAGAGGATTTGGCTGACCCCCAGAGGCCTCAGAGTCGGAGAGGTGGTGGCCGACAATGGGGCCAATCTGGTTGCCACAATAGACAGGGGAAACCTGACCCACATCCCCTGTCTTGCCCACGTGCTGAACCTGGTGGTGCAGAAGTTCCTGCGCACCTACCAGGGGATGGGCGAACTGCTGGAAACGGCAAGGAACGTTGTGCGTCACTTCCGGCGCTCGGCTGCAGCCTGTGCGAGCCTGGAAGACGTGCAAAAGGAGCTGGATCTGCCACGCCATCGGCTGATCCTTGACGTTCCGACTCGCTGGAACTCCACCCTGGCGATGTTGGAGCGTCTGGTTGAACAGAGGCGCGCTGTCAAACAGTACCTTGCCCTGGCCACTGTTTCCGCAGCTCAGAGAAGGGACAAGACCAGCAACTTCCCGTCCATCGTCCCCGATGATGACTGGAGGCACATGCAGCAGGTGTGCTTAGTGCTGGCTCCCTTCCTGCAGGCCACAAACATGGTGAGCAGGGACCATGCTATGGTCTGCGAGTGGGTGCCCCTGGTTTCTCTGCTGAACAGGGCCCTCGATGCTTTGCTGGAACAGGGAGCGGCAGCCTTGGACCAGCAGGAGCGGCAACCAGCTGCGCAGTCCACCTCTGAGGGGGAGGAGGAGGAGGACTTGGTGGAGGTCCCTGACCTGGCTGCTGATGAGGGGGATCAGCACAGCGCAGCTGAGTTGGTGCGGGGGTGGAGAGAGGATGAGGCGGCAGAGGAGGAGGATGAGGACAGCACTGACGTCGATGTGCCAGCAGACGTGGCCCGCCTCTTCCCAATGGCAGCGCACATGCTGACGTGCCTGCGCAGGGACCCCAGGGTGATCCAGATGAAGCAGAGGGAGGACATCTGGATCAGCATGATGTTGGACCCACGCCTCAAGGGGAAGTTGAGCCAGTTCCTGCCGCCTGCAGGAGGAGACCCAGCGCAACAAATAAGGAGCTTGCAGCAGGCCCTTGTTGAGCGCTTGGAGGAAGCCTTCCCCCAGCCTTCCACCCCCACTGTCCAGCAGCCAGCACAGAGGCAGCAGCAGGTGCCTGCATCCAGCAGCAGCAAGCGCCCCACAGACCTGCTGTCTCTCAGCCACGAGCTCTACAGGACTGTAGAGGCTCCGGCAGCAGTGACTAGAGAGGAGATGCATGCAGCAGCATCCTCCTCCGGTCACAGCCAGCGCCTGACCCACATGGTGGCTGACTACATGGGGTCGTACAGCGGGCTTGACAGCGATGCCCCTGTTGATCCCATGGAGTATTGGGTCAAGCGCATGGAGATCTGGAGCGAGCTGGCGCAGTACGCCCTGGAAGTGCTGTCCTGCCCCCCTTCCAGCGTGCTGTCCGAGCGCTGCTTCAGTGCAGCTGGTGGCGTGGTCACCGAGAAACGCTCACGTCTGTCTCACAAGTCTGTGGACAGACTGACGTTTCTCAAGATAAACCAGGCGTGGGTGGAAGGCGAGTTCCTGGCCCCTGTTGTCGGCGAGAGGGGGACATGAACTGGCTGCCGGAACCATCGTTAATGTGCCTTACCACCCTTTACCACCTCCTGGCTCCTGCTCACTAAGCCAGCCTGGTTCACTTTGACTATTACGTCGCCTGCAGCCACACATTTTACACCTACAGTGGGCTGCTGTGTACTGCCCTTCTGCTGTCTGTCTGTGTTTCCCACTGCCAGGGTACACAGAATTACCTTCTTCTGCTGCCACTCTGCCACCAGCTATTACGTCAAACAATAGCTATATTGGTTGCAAAACCAAAAACCAAAAAACCATAAAAAAAAAAAAAAGGTTTAATTTTTCTGAGGTGCCCGGGTTGAAAACTGTGTTGTCCCAGTTGTGTATTGGACACAATGTGGGCTGCACGACCGCTGTCTGGGACCTCCTGTTGTGTTTATTTACAGCCCTGGTATCACCGCTAGGTACCAGGGCTATTATGTCACGCTGCCTACCTGCTGCCACACTCACACTGCTCCTCCATACCTCCTCCTGCTGCTGCTGCTGCTGTCTGTCTGTGTTTCCCACTGCCAGGGTACACAGATGATTTACCTTCTGCTGCCACTCTGCCACCAGCTATTACGTCAAACAATAGCTGCTCGCCTACTCCTCCATTCCTCCTCCTGCTGCTGCTGTCTGTCTGTGTTTCCCACTGCCAGGGTACACAGATGATTTACCTTCTGCTGCCACTCTGCCACCAGCTATTACGTCAAACAATAGCTGCTCGCCTACTCCTCCATTCCTCCTCCTGCTGCTGCTGTCTGTCTGTGTTTCCCACTGCCAGGGTACACAGAATTAACTTCTGCTGCCACTCTGCCACCAGCTATTACGTCAAACAATAGCTATATTGGTTGCAAAACCAAAACCAAACAAACCATTAAAAAAAAAAAAAAAGGTTTAATTTTTCTGAGGTGCCCGGGTTGAAAACTGTGTTGTCCCAGTTGTGTATTGGACACAATGTGGGCTGCACGACCGCTGTCTGGGACCTCCTGTTGTGTTTATTTACAGCCCTGGTATCACCGCTAGGTACCAGGGCTATTATGTCACGCTGCCTACCTGCTGCCACACTCACACTGCTCCTCCATACCTCCTCCTGCTGCTGCTGCTGCTGTCTGTCTGTGTTTCCCACTGCCAGGGTACACAGATGATTTACCTTCTGCTGCCACTCTGCCACCAGCTATTACGTCAAACAATAGCTGCTCGCCTACTCCTCCATTCCTCCTCCTGCTGCTGCTGTCTGTCTGTGTTTCCCACTGCCAGGGTACACAGATGATTTACCTTCTGCTGCCACTCTGCCACCAGCTATTACGTCAAACAATAGCTGCTCGCCTACTCCTCCATTCCTCCTCCTGCTGCTGCTGTCTGTCTGTGTTTCCCACTGCCAGGGTACACAGAATTAACTTCTGCTGCCACTCTGCCACCAGCTATTACGTCAAACAATAGCTATATTGGTTGCAAAACCAAAACCAAACAAACCATTAAAAAAAAAAAAAAGGTTTAATTTTTCTGAGGTGCCCGGGTTGAAAACTGTGTTGTCCCAGTTGTGTATTGGACACAATGTGGGCTGCACGACCGCTGTCTGGGACCTCCTGTTGTGTTTATTTACAGCCCTGGTATCACCGCTAGATACCAGGGCTATTATGTCACGGCGAGCTGCCTGCCTCATTGACTGCCTGCTGCCACACACTCATCCTCCTCCTCCTGCTGCTGAATTTACCTCCTGCTGTCTTTGTGTTTCCACTGCCAGGGAGCACATACAATGGCGCTTCCAACATGCGTGCGCCCACCAGCTATTTGTTACGCTCAAAAATAGCTGCATTTCTTTAAAAAAAAAATTGAAAAGAGAAATACGTGAAGAAGAAGAAGACGATATTGAAAAGGAAGGAGAAGATGAAGATGAAGAAGAAGAAGAAGATGAAGAAGAAGATGAAGAAGATGATGAAGAAGAAGATGAAAAAGAAGAAGAAGATGAAGAAGATGAAGAAGAAGAAGATGAAGAAGAAGATGAAGAAGAAGAAGAAGAAGATGAAGAAGATGATGAAGAAGATGAAGAAGATGAAGAAGAAGAAGAAGAAGAAGAAGAAGAAGAAGAAGAAGAAGAAGAAGAAGAAGAAGATGATGAAGAAGAAGAAGAAGAAGAAGAAGAAGAAGAAGAAGAAGAAGAAGAAGAAGAAGAAGAAGAAGAAGAAGAAGAAGAAGAAGAAGAAGAAGAAGAAGAAGAAGAAGAAGAAGAAGAAGAAGAAGAAGAAGAAGAAGAAGAAGAAGAAGAAGAAGAAGAAGAAGAAGAAGAAGAAGAAGAAGAAGAAGAAGAAGATGAAGAAGAAGAAGATGAAGAAGAAGACAATATAGAAGAAGAAGAAGAAGATATAGAAGAAGAAGAAGAAGATATAGAAGAAGAAGATCGAGAAGAAGAAGAAGAAAGATAAAGAAGAAGAAGAACAAGTATATACAGTAACACTACTGAACAAAATTAAGGACACAACTTCTCTTTCCACATTTTTTTTTAAAGGAACATCCCCACATAATCACTTGCTGTTGTTACTTGGAAAAAAAGAGGTTTCTTGCATCATTCACCCTCAAAACAAGTGTTGGAAGCTATTTAAGGCCAATTCGAATAGTCAGCTCGAATAGTTAGCTCGAATACCGACTCGAATAGTGAGCTCGAAGTCCGAGGTCGAATCGAATAGTAAAAATTATTCGACTCGAATATTCGACTGACCTCGAATAATTTACTATTC
This sequence comes from Hyperolius riggenbachi, assembly GCF_040937935.1. Classification (NCBI taxonomy): domain Eukaryota; kingdom Metazoa; phylum Chordata; class Amphibia; order Anura; family Hyperoliidae; genus Hyperolius; species Hyperolius riggenbachi. Next base: position 52,884,561 of record NC_090647.1, read on the forward strand.
GAATTCGACCAAACTCGAATTTTAAAAAGGGGTATTTGAGCATCACTAATTCTCACCCCCTGACATTAAAGTCTTCCCAACACCTAGCCCAAACCTCTTCCTTCTAACACTAACCTTTCCCTGTCAGCTAATCCTAACCTCCTCATATTAACGAGTACCTTCAGTATACAAGACATAGCCTGTCATGTCAGGCTCTGTCTTAAAGGAAACCAGAGATGACAACATGAAAAAGATTTTATACATACCTGGGGCTTCCTCCAGCCCCATCCACCTTGATCGCTCCCATGCCGCCGTCCTCTGCTGCCCGCAGCTACGGGAACCGGGTCCCGTCACTGACATCATCAGAGCCAGCCTATGCAGGAGAAGTGTTCCCTCTACGTATCTTTGCAGTTGCTGCTGGAGAGATACGCAAACAGCGCACTTCTTTTACTCTAGACTGGGTCCAACTGACGGAAGTGCGGGGACCCGGTTCTCGTAGCTGTGGGCAGCGGAGGACGGAGGCGAGGGACTGATCGGATGGGGCTGGAGGAAACCCCATGTATGTATAAAATCTTTTTCATGTGTTATCTCTGAGTCACTTTAATGATACAAAATTGGGAGAAGGGGGATGGGTTTTCTCAGGGTTAATTACTTACATGATCAGCCATGACTCATGTGTTCAGTTGAGTGCTTCACCCCCCTTGGAAATGCTTTTGTGGTGGGTTTTTTATTTCAAACTGCTGCTGAGGCTCTGGCCACCTTTATCTGCATTGCCGTAGCCTGCCTACAGCTCGGGAGCCATGGCCTAATTTGTAGCTGTGGAGCTGGGGACGGGCAGCAGCAATGCAGGCGGAGGTTTCTAAAGAGTACCAAGTACTCGTCAATAAATTCCCTGGTAGCCAGTATTGCTTATATATCAGCAGTATTATTCCTAAGTGCTGACACCCAAAGCAACTGCTTTATGGCAACTAGCTTCACAGCTAGACTAGTAGCACAAGAAACATCGCTTCACTCAGGTGCAACAAAGGATGTCCACAACCACTTAGCAGGATGGTTTAGGCCAGGGGTCTGCAACCTTTAAGAATAAAAGAGCCACTTGGACCCGTTTCCGAAAAGAGAAAAAAAACTGGGAGCCGCAAAACCATTATAAAACAGATATGTCCCCAATATGCACAAATCGTTAGCAGATATGACCCCAATATGCACAAATCGTTAGCAGATATGACCCCAATATGCAGATATAACCCCAATAAGCACAAATTGTTAGCAGATATGTCCCCAATATGCACAAATCGTTAGCAGATATGTCCCCAATATGCAGATATAACCCCAATAAGCACAAATTGTTAGCAGATATGTCCCCAATATGCACAAATCGTTAGCAGATATGACCCCAATATGCAGATATGACCCCAATATGCACAAATCGTTAGCAGATATGTCCCCAATATGCAGATATAACCCCAAATCGTTAGCAGATATGCCCCCAATATGCACAAATCGTTATCAGATATGTCCCCAATATGCACAAATCGTTAGCAGATATGACCCCAATATGCAGATATGACCCCAATATGCACAAATCGTTAGCAGATATGTCCCCAATATGCAGATATAACCCCAATAAGCACAAATCGTTAGCAGATATGTCCCCAATATGCACAAATCGTTAGCAGATATGTCCCCAATATGCACAAATCGTTAGCAGATATGTCTCCAATATGCACAAATCGTTAGCAGATATGTCCCCAATATGCAGATATAACCCCAATAAGCACAAATCGTTAGCAGATATGTCCCCAATATGCACAAATCGTTATCAGATATGTCCCCAATATGCACAAATCGTTAGCAGATATGTCCCCAATATGCAGATATAACCCCAATAAGCACAAATCGTTAGCAGATATGTCCCCAATATGCACAAATTGTTATCAGATATGTCCCCAATATGCACAAATCGTTAGCAGATATGTCCCCAATATGCAGAAATGACCCCCAATATGCACAAATCGTTAGCAGATATGACCCCAATATGCACAAATCATTAGCAAATATGACCCCAATATGCACAAATCCTTCAGCAGAAATGACCCCAATATGCACAAATCCTTCAGCAGAAATGACCCCAATATGCACAAATCCTTCAGCAGAAATGACCCCAATATGCACAAATCCTTCAGCAGAAATGACCCCAATATGCACAAATCCTTCAGCAGAAATGACCCCAATATGCACAAATCCTTCAGCAGATCTGAAAAGAAAACCCCATTTACTCACCTAGTAAGAAGACCTCCTGTCACGATCTCCTCCTGTCCCGACCTCCGGTCCCGACATCCTTGTGGCGCGCAACTCCGTCGGCTCCTCTTCCTTCCCGACGTCACGTCCTGCCTGCACTACACTGCAGGGCTACGGGAAAATGGCCGCCTGAAGCCCTGCACTGGTCTGGCGGCCTCTCTGATAGGCTGCCGGCCAGCGGCCGCACACATGACGTCACACGCGCAAACGTCACACGCGCGCCGCAACCACTGACACCCACTACCGGTGTAGTGTCAGAATGGGCAGCCCTGCAGCACCGGAGCCGGGACTGAGCCGCGGCAAAGGGGAAAAAGAGCCGCTTGCGGCTCCGGAGCCGCGGGTTGCCGACCCCTGGTTTAGGCAGTCAGTGCATGTCCTCTGAGTTCTGAGGGTTTCCTTCAGAGCAGCAATTGCTTTTGAAGTCACACTCGAAGAAAGTAAGAAGAGTGCTCATTGATGTAAGACCCTCTTTAACCTTTTAACAGCCCCACCCGCATTGTCTGGCATCAGATGATTTTGGGCAGGGCTGTCTCAGCCGTAAAACTGGGGCTGCCTAATGCAGCCTATGCAGAGCGGGCACAGGAAAAGCACTCACATTTACCTGTTCCAGATGCTTGATCAGCTCTCCTCTTCCTCTTCTCTTCATCCACCCACAAATCCATTGTGCTGCAAGCTTGACACCCTCTTCTGATCATGTGATATGACATGTGATAAGGACCCAGAAGATGATGTCGGTGCAGCAGCGCCATTTAGTGGTGGAAAAGTCTCTTCCATCACCTCTCTTCTGGATCCAGAAGAGGATGTTGGCATTACAGCGGCCGGGTGGAGGGAGAGCGAGAACTATCCAGTGTCCGGAACAGGTAAATATGAAAGCACTCCCTGCATTAGGCTGGGGGAGGCACACTGGGGGATGGGAAAAAATGTGGCACCGCAGCTTGAACAGAAAAAGTGAAATATGACAGGGAAAGGATTAATATGACACAATTAGCACTAGTAAATGCATGTACAAAATATTAAAGGACAATCATAGTCCCCAACCGTCCCGTTTTCGTCTGGACTATCCTGATTTGGGGGGGCACTCCTGCCATCCCGCGCTGCTCCCCCTTGTGTCCCAGCCGCTGGGCAGAGAGGGGAAAAAACTGATCGAGGCACCAGCCCCGGGGATGCGGTATGCGGGATGGGTGGCCGCCATTAAATTTCTCCCTCCTAATGTGCCCCCAGTGTCCGCCCTGAATGCAGAGTAAAGTGCGCAGCGGAGCGGGCTGTCATTTAATCTTACCATTGCCTCTCCGTGCATACCGGGTTCTAATCTGGTCTTCTTGGCTTCCTGCTTCCTGTGACGTCACAGGAAGCAGGAAGCCTAGAAGAGCCAGATCCCGGTACGCACGAAGAGGCAATGGTAAGATTAAATGACAGCCTGCTCCACTGCACACTTTACTCTGTAGGCAGGGGGGACACTGCGGGCACATTAGGAGGGAGGGAGAAATTTAATGGCAGCCACTCATCCCGAATACCGCATCCCCGGGGCTGGTGCCTCGATCAGTTTTTTTTCTCGCCTCCTCCCCACCCACGGCCACCCTCACCCTCCTCCCCACCCACGGGCACCCTCACGCTCCTCCCCCTTTGGGAGTAATATTAATATTAATAATATTAATTAAAATAAAAACATGCCTTAAAAATGCTTTGGGGTGGGCGTGACTAGGGGGTGTTGGGGTGTGGTTAGGGGTGTGGCCTAAGTGTCCAGCTTTCTGTAATTAAAATGTTGGGAGGTATGGAACAACTGACCCGAACACAATATATTTAAAGAAAGATATGACCAGTATACTCTCCGCCATGAAAATCTGTTCCTCCATCTAGAAAATGGAGCTGACCCTAGAGGAACTTCTGAGTCAGTGCTACTTCTGTGACCGAATACATGGGTGCAAAAGTGAGAGGCTGCAATGAGCATGGGCCTGGAGGGACAAACGGGAGCATGCACAGTGGGTGGTCAAGCGGTGGAGATGGGGCAAACCTGCATAGTAAGACAGCCTCTTCCCATTTTAAAGTTTAAATTTCCGAGCAAGTCAAACTTTTTTGCTCTAGGTTATGGGGACCACGAGGAGCTCGCAGGACAGCACACAGTGTTCAGAGGTATACACCAGCCTCCGACACATACCTCTGTGTTTAGTACATATAGTTGTGTTCTGGTCAGTTGTCCTTTAAATTAATCAGGTGTATATTTCACAGTCATGGGACGCTGCTTCAGACTCCAATCACAAGCCATGGCTGGCGGCTGTGGGTGCTTTCTTCTGTAGGAGAAGGGGCATGCAATCGATGCCATAAGGACAACAGGTTTCGATGTATCATGTCTTCATCAGGTCAGGACCTCTAACTGTCTTCTAGTATGGCTTCTCAGCTAGACAGCCAGTCAGCTGGCATATTTTAGAAGGCAAGGCAATGATGGAAGCTTCCATATTCCTTTTTTCACCTTTTTTTTAAAGATTTGACTATGTTATAATTAGGTACAGCAGGGGATCTGCAAAGGTGCAGTACTCACTCCACCCAGCCAAAGCGGAAAACACCTAAATGGAATATTATTATTCTGCTCCTCTACACCGACTGATATATCAGAGTCCTCTCCACAGCATCAGGGGAGATTTCTTTTATTACCCCTATTTATTTATGAAGTAAGTGGGTTTATTGAGCAGTGACAGCAGAAGCATACAGAGAAAATGGAGATTTGAGTGTGCTGCAATTGCCGAACCCTCCTCTGGCAGTCCGAGAGGACCTGGGAGACGAAAACGGATTTTTAACGCGGCGGAAAAAATTGCCTGACATACATTCATACTGACAAGTGTTTTTAAGCTTCAATTATGGCGGAGATTCATTTTCCATTTAATCAAATACTTTAGCTTTTGAACTTCACTTTCTATAACTGTTTGTTATGAGACTACTGACAGCGTGAGTATATTTGGAAATTGCTATTCTGGAGATAAGAAATGGAATTACGAATACAGATGACATGCCTCTTACAGGTGGAATGTATAATTAATGTACCGCTAAGAATACTCTCCTGGACAAGATTAGCTATTGTCATTTTATGTAGGCCTAAGTTACATTTTTTCTATAAATCTTTGTAAAAAAAAATATAAATTATATATATATATATATATATATATATATATTATATATATATATATATATATATATATATATATATGTAAAAAAATAATAATATATATATATATATATATATATATATATATATATATATATATATATATATATATATATATATATATATATATATATATATATATATATATATATATATGCACACACATATACGTATTTTATATGCACCAATAAAGATACTGTTTGCTTGGCAGTTGGAAACATTATTTCCCATAATGCAAGGAGGTTCACAGACAGGAAACTGTAAGGGCTATGGCCCTGACATCACACCGTGGGAAGGGTTTCTCACAATATCAGCCATACAGACATGTCTGATGATCTATTCCAGAAAGGGTAAAGATTTCTTGTGGGAAAGGGGGGATCAGCTACTGATTAGGATGTTCAGTAGTAAGTTCAGGGTATGCTAAAATGGAATTCAACTGAGGAAAATGCAATCATTTCAAACCAATACATTCATGCAATGACAATGTTTTTGGAAAACAATACTTAACATTTTCAACATCATGATTTATGAGCAGCCACTTACACAACCATTGGACAGGACTGCCGACAGCAAAAAGACAGAGTTTCTTCCGGTGTTGAGGAAGAGCTGCAATACTTTCATCTCTGTGCAGCTAATAAGTCATACAGGAAGAGGAGAGTTTCTGGGGCATTACTGGGCAGTATGTTCTTTAGTATGTACTGCAGAGATTACACCAAGATATTTGCATTGTTAGGCAATTCTAAAACCTTGTATCTGGAAAAAAAGTTTAAACTGAAAGATAACTTTTAATAACAAAAAAGTTTGCACAATTACTTGCAGCAGCCCTGACCCGACCAGGCCGGCTGCTCCTGCGAATGCGTGCTGACACGCCACTTGCGGTCGCTCTCCAGTGGCCGGGAGCATTCAGACTGAAAACCAGCTTTTTCCCAGCTGCCATAAACTTGTTAAATTCTGAATCTTCTCTGAAATAATTAACACTGTCTACAAATTGTTTAAATGTTCAAAATACTTGGCATACTTGTATTATTCTTCTATTTCTACCTTTGTCACTATCACCATGTTCCCGATATGTACTGTGGGACTATCATGAAAAGTCATTTTGTTGTGTTACACAGTGACAATAAAGTGCTTGAATCTTGAATATTTGGCATAAAATGACTCGTGTATTAGAGATGGGTGAAAAAGCCACCTCCTATGCAAATATCCTGAAATATGCAGCGGCTGATTAGAATCAGGAAACAGCCAATACATTAATCAGCAGCACTTCAGAACTCTGATTAGACCCTGCAAATTCCTTTATGCTGACAAATGGAATATTGGATTGAAGGTGATTTTTAGCCCATCTCTTTTTGATATACAATATGGTATGTTATAGCCACAGCCATCAAATGTGCAATTTCACTGAAAATTTGGCTTTGCAGATACATTTTTAGCACTTGCTTATGTGTCATGGAGGTTACACATTTGCAATGCAGTTTGCCTGATTGTGCCTTTGTTTTGAAAGTCCACGACACGAGTTTTGCAGCAACTTTTTCCACGATGGGCAAATGTTATCGTTACAATTGTTTTACCGATTTTGTGACCGCGAGTACATTTTTGTGATTACGCAGTCGTGTTTAGCAACGTGCGATGATCGCAACTATCATGTCAGATCACTGAATGAGCAATCATTCAGATCCAAATAGACACCTGCAGTAATTCATAGACACCTGTGGAAATAATCGTTCATTTTCTGCCGCAATAGACCCTAAAAGAATAGGTGAGAAGAATCAGAAAATGATGGTTCCCTGGCCCTGGCTGGGTACTTAGCTTAATGCTCTTAGTCGCAGACCCTGAACAAGCATGTAGATCAGGTGTTTCTGACTGAAGTCTGACTAGATTAGCCACAGGCTTGTTTCACATTTGTGAGTCAGACTTTACTGATTCCAAAGTGATCAGCAGGACAGCCAGGAAACTGGTATTGTTCAAAAGGAAATACAAAATTAAAAACTAACCTTCAAGCTCTAATTCTAATAAATAAACAGATATATTGTCAAGTAAAAAAAACAAAACTGTAAATCATTTAAGAGAACCTGTAACAAAAAAAAGTTCTCCTGGGGGGTGCTGACTTCGGGAGGGGGGAGCCTCAGGGTCCAAATGAGGCTTCCCCCTCCCCTGTAGATGCAGGCAGTACCAGCGCTGGCTCCCCTGAAGAGTCCCGGAATCCTCCCTCGACAAGCCTGACAAGAGCTAATAAGCGCTGATTTATTTACCTCTCCTGGCTCCAGCAGGGGCGCTGTTGCGGCTCTCAGCATGGAGATAGGCGAAAATAGCCGATCTCCGTCAGGTCCGCTCTACTACGCAGGCGCAGGAGACTTGTGCCTGCGCAGTAGAGTGGTCCAACGGAGATCGACTATTTCTGCCTATCTATTACTGCGTATGCGCTGGAGCCAGGGAGGTAAATATTTACATCCCTGCCGTTCCGAGAAGATTTTTGCCGCCGATGTGGGACCGAGGAGGATGGGGGAAGCCTCAATAGGATCTGGAGGCTCCCCCCACCCAAGGTGTGTACCGCCAGGGGAGGTTTTCTTCGTTACAGGTTTTCTTTAAGTGGTTAGAAGGCATATATTTGATCTCTCTCTGATCGAATCTGAACAGAGAGTGATCTGTTCCCTGCCCATACACTGCAGACCAATTCATCAGGAATAAGCTTAGCAACATCACCTCTGCCTCCTGACTGGCGGCCCCCCAAGTATTTCATACCCTAAACCCCTACTCCAAATGCCCCTCGTGTTCATGCTCTGTAAATTCTCACCTATCCGCTGGTGTGACTCCCGCTCTTTTCTGTCGTGTCAGCCATTACCCTAAGTGCCTGCACATGTGGCATGTGTACCGCTTGATGTGTGTGTGACCTCAGTGGCACATGATAAAGGCAGATGGTGTAACGGTGGACATGGGTGTCAGGAACCGGCCCGCGGCACGCCTGCGTATACGGTTCCCGACTGCGGGTTTGAACAGATTGAGAGGGGAAGCAGCCTTAGTCAAGCTAAAACACGGCTGGGACCCCTCAGAACACCTCTCACTGCCACCACTAGCAGTTCGCTAGACACTTCCACTCTGCTGTCGAGTCCGCAGCGCGCACTCCGCGTTTTCGTATTTGGGTCAGCTTTGCGCTTAGGCCAAATACGGGAACGCCACGCACCCACACACACACACAGTTGCAATCTTACACTGTCGTGAAGCAAAGACCCACTAACAGTCGTTCCGAACGATACTGTTAGCCACTCTGCTGTCGCTACTCGCACTGGCGTTGTTCGTACGTTGGGTCAGCTGCGCGCTTCGGCCAACGTATGACAAACGCCCCCACACACAATGCAATTACAATTTCATACGGTAGTGTTGCTCAAGCATACAATTAGGCATGAACTTATACACGGTTACACTTCAGTCTCTTCTAGGCTATGAGTGTTAGTTTAGTACGGCAGAAGTCAAACTTATTAAATAATAATTTAATATTCTAGAAAAACATAGAACAATGCAGAACTTAATATATACAAAAAGATTACAAAAAACAAAGTAAAAATGTTACAAGATAAAAGTTACAAAAATAACACACACGGATATTTGCGTAAAATAAAAATGGGGATTAAAAAAAACGTTACCAGCTTAGGTTAGAACGTTGTTTGACGGGAGGACGCCGTTTCGACCAGGAGTCGCGATCCTCCCTAGCTATTCGCTACCTCCGAGAGAAGACAGTCACTAGGCATCCGCCTCTGCTTTTTATACTCTGAGCTACGCCTGTAGGCTGCAACTTCCTTGGGGAGGGGAGGAACTAGGTTTTAATTAAATCTCAGACATATTCCATTTCCAGGTAAAAGTCCATACATCAAAGATTGTGAAGTGAGCCTTTCAACTCCAGGTGAAAACTTGATTACGGCTTTTTCCTGTCTCAGTTCTCAGACATAAATGGGATTTCCAGAGATCCACATACATGAAAAGATTTCCCTAGTCCAAGTTACAGGTGACAACCCCATTGTTGACAGTACTTCCTAGCTGATCAAAGATAGGGAGGTTGCACCTCCACCAATTATTCAATTTCCACAGGTAGAAAATGGTATCAAAAGGACTTCACCCCTTCCATAATTTCCCGTAGGCTGTCAAATACATTTCAAACATTCAGGTGTCAGCTTCCCCCTGCCCCCAAGACTCTAGCAGGCTTGCCTTGTACAATGGGACAATGGCTGACACCAGACTCAAAAGCCATGCCGACCAGCCTATTCTTCCTCAATTGGCAGCTAATCAGCAGTAGACACAGTTTCCCCTGCTGGACAATGGGGCAGAGGTAATGGACATCTACATACCGAATTAAATTAGATTTTAGTTTACTCTGGCCAGGTGACCAATTACACCCAAGCCCAATACACATCTGAGGTTTTACCCAGTAGACCGAAAAATGAAAATATTATCCTTACATCATAAGTACCCCAATATATTCCTGACAATGGGGGCGAGGGCAAGCATAAAGCTGGGAGTTGTACCAGTGGACAGGTGAGAATTTACAGAGCTCGAACACTGGAGGGGCATTGAACACATTGGTGGACAGTGTCTGGGGTCCGCCATGTACGTCAGGCATCACGATTTACCCCGTTCATTACTGCCAGGCACCCCATCAAGCATGCGTGACCCAGATTTTCAAGCACGTCCAATTTGTGGCCCAAAATCAGTTGAAATATTGATCGGGTGGACATGTTGCAGTGCCGATTTTCATCCAATTAAAAAATTATCGGATGGTTGATCAGACTGCAAAATTGGTAGCTCTATGGCCACCTTAAATTGGATCACCATGTGCTTGCTGGGCAATCTGTGACTCTGTTTGTAGACACAATTTCTGATCCAGTAAGGTAAACATTTTAACAGAATTATCATTTCCACTTTACAACTAAAGCTGGGCTAAACAGTGTATTGCTAGTCAGACTCTGTTAATGACTTGAGCCATTCCTTCTCCTCTCTCCCCCGGACTGTAAATCTTAAACAGAAAGGGATAAGGTTTTTTCTCCCTAGAGAAATTTATGGCAGGCTGACAGCCCCTTCTAGCTAAACCTTAACCCCTTGCTGGCTCATTTTAAAGGCAGCAGTACTGCAGATGTATGAGACGGACAACTCCTCTATAATTATAATTACAAATGTACTGTTGTACACTTATGTATTGTTACTTTCTGTTTTGTATACTAAAAGTAATAACATATACTAAAAATAAAAAAAATATATATTTGTGAAAGAATCAGAACAATAAATAACAGAAAATAAATGCAACAGGTCTGTGATTACAGAAGAGCAGCAGCAGTGCTCCTTCATGCCTGGTAAACACCATGCAATTTCCCATGAGATAGACCGGTCGAACCGATTATTTCTGACAGGTCCAATCTGATTTCTGATCATTTTTCTGATTGACTTTGTATAAGTGATTGGAAAATTGATTCAACCCATCTATCTGATGCGTACCAGGCAGAGAGAAAACATTCATAGGTATACACGAGTCACTAAACAGGCATTTCCTCCTGCAATCAAGTGATCACTAGTCAGGGAGTTGAGCAGAATGATATTGAGTGTGTGTGTGTGTATGTGTGTGTGTGTGTGTGTGTGTGGGGGGGGGGGCAGTTGGTGGTCCCGGGCCTAGGGCACTGGAAAATACAAATCCTGCCCTGTGTGTATACATTGCCCGCTCTCCTCCCAATTTTCAGGCACTCCCACTTAGCTCTGCAATAGAAAGTGCATTGTCTCAGCATGAGAAATATTGGCCAATCAGAGAGACATAGATGTGGGGGAATAGGAAAACAGGATAGAAAGAGGCTTCAGCCAATCAGGCTGCATTAATTAAGTCTAAGCGGAAAGTAGAGAATCAAAAAAGGACAACCCAGCATGCCCTGCAACTTCATTTGTTGCGAAAATATACAAAATAAGAGCCAGGTAAACTGGGGAACGAACCTTTATCAACAAGAAATGTAATACTGATTTTTAACTTTTGGATTGCTTGGTTAGCATTCCTATTACTTGTTTACCAGATAAAAAGAAAGAATTGATTTTTGATTTCATGCCCGACAGTTACACTTTAAAATAAACACACGATGTACCTGCACATGCCTACTACATACTACATGCCTACTACATACTTACCTCACCATCAATTTCTCTAAGAAGCTCACCATTTTCTTCTTACAACACTTCCTTCCATTTCTGACAAGATTTTGTTAGAACTGAAATATATCAGTTGATGTCAGTTATAACTGAAAGGACAACTTATGGCAAGGTGTGATGTCCATATTTCTCTATGGCTCAAGTGGGCGATATTACAGTTAAACAGTGTGCTGACCCTGAAGCTGTTATGAGGTAGTGGTCATTTTCAAAATGGAGGACGGAGAATTCCATTGATCTCAGTGGGCAGAGAAACAGATTGATGACTACACAACACAGAACGTGTAGCATGTATATGTTTATTTTGCAATTTAATTTCCAGTTCAGGTTTGCTTTAAGGATGGCATTAACAAGTTACATCTTCAATCAGGGCTTGATGAAAAATGTAAGAGTCTTACTATTTTTAAGTTGACTCAAACAAAAAAAGCCTTCAAATTTCCTAGTGACAGACCTTGAGTGCTGTAATTTAATTACCTTTAACCAATGTAGTGATAAATTGGATCTTCAAAATTAATTAAAATGTTTCCTGGAATGCATTTTAGAGAAAGATTGTTTTTCTGCATCAAGTGAAGGTAAATGGATGATGGGAGCGCCAAACAGTGATTTCTGAATAATAATCAGCTATTGTTTAGTCATTATTCAATTTTTATTTTTTGGGGGAGGTAGATATTTTTAAACTTTTCGGATTAAGTTTTAAAAGCTCATTACCCCCTAAACTTCCATCAAGTAGGTATGTACATAGTAGGAACTTTCGTACCAACAGTCGCCCCAACCCCCAACCTTGGCACACTGCCTTCACAAAAAAACTACAAAATGAGACACGAGCTGCAGAACGCAAATGGAGGAAATCCCGCCACAACAATGATTTCCTGGGATACAAGACCAAGTTACAGACGTACCATACTGCGCTCGCTGATAGTAAACAGATATACTTCACTCACTTAAACGCTACCCAAGCCTCCAACCCACGTCGTCTTTTTGCCACCTTCAATGCCCTACTTAACCCCACACCCCCCCCCCCCCCCCCCCAACCTCCACCCTCTCAGCCACTGACCTATCAAACTACTTTATTAACAAAATTACAACCATCCGGAGGGATATTTCTCTCCTCCACTCTATCGCCCCCGCCTCCCCACCACATCCGACTCCTGCCTCTTTCTCCTCCCTTCCCTCCTTCAATCCTGTCACGGTGGAGGAAGTCAACCAGCTGCTGGCAACTTCACCTGCCACTTCCTGCCCCCTAGATCCCATCTGATTCTCTGCGCCCACATTTTTCTGATCTGGCCCCTGTCCTCACCCATCTGTTCAACCTCTCCTTCTCCACCGGCATCTTCCCCTCCATATTCAAACAGGCCACTGTGCTTCCCCTGTTAAAGAAATCCTCACTTGACCCTGCTCTGCCATCCAACTACCGCCCAATCTCTCTCCTCCCTTTTGCCTCAAAAATTCTTGAACGCCTGGCCCACCAACGCCTGACCAACTTCCTTAACTCCAACTCCCTTCTCGATCCCCTGCAGTCTGGTTTTCGCACAGCCCATTCTACAGAAACAGCCCTCACCAAAGTGGTAAACAACCTTGCCCTTGCCAAAGCCAAAGGTAAATACTCCATCCTGCTCCTCCTGGACCTCTCCTCGGCATTTGACACTGTCGACCACTCCCTCCTCCACTCCCTGCAGCTAATGGGCGTTCAGGACCTAGCCTTAGCTTGGATCTCCTCCTACCTCTCCAACTGCTCTTTCACAGTATTTTTCAATGGCTCCTCATCCACTCCTACACCCCTCTCAGTTGGTGTTCCTCAAGGTTCCGTCCTAGGACCACTACTGTTCTCACTCTATACTGCCTCAATTGGCAAAATCATCTCCTCCATGGGTTTCAATTATCACCTGTATGCCGACGACACCCAGATATATCTCCACACCCCAGATCTCTCCTCCTCTACCATGGACAAAGTCTCTGCCTGCCTCACATCCATTTCCTCCTGGATGGCTGCCAGGTACCTGAAGCTTAATTTGGACAAGACTGAGCTTCTAATATTCCCACCCCGCACAGCTGCACCCCTCCCAGATCTGCACATCACTATTGAAAATACTACTATCCACCCTACCTCCCAAGCCCGCTGTCTAGGCGTTACTCTGGACTCCGAACTTTCCTTTACAGCCCACATTTACGGTATTGCCAGATCCTGCAACTTCCACCTCCGCAACATTTCCAAGATCCGCTCCTACCTGTCCCCTGACACCACTAAACTCCTTATCCATGCCCTTGTCATCTCCCGCCTAGACTACCGCAATTCTCTTTTATCTGGCCTCCCCTCTAACCGTACTGACCCACTTAAATTGGTAATGAATGCGGCAGCCAGACTGATACATTCTTCCCACCGCAGCGCCTCTACAACTCCGCTCTGTAAAGCACTACACTGGCTCCCCATCAGCTTTAGGATCAATTTCAAAATCCTGTGCTTGGCCTACAAATCAGTGCATAAGACCTGCCCGACCTACATCTCTGATCTGGTCCACAGGCCCATACCAGCCCGCCCCCTCCGATCCTCCAATGACCTGCGCCTAGTCGCACCTCGCATAACTCAGTCACACGCACGATTGCAGGACTTCACCAGGGCTGCCTCTACTCTCTGGAACTCTCTCCCACCAGCCATCAAACTCGCCCCCACCTTTAATACCTTCAAACAAGCTCTCAAGACTCACCTCTTCACGCTCGCATACCCCCCTACACCAGCATCATAGTATGTTCTGTTAGACCCCCTCTCAAAAGACGCACCTATTGTCTCCACCCCACCCTTTAGATTGTAAGCCTCTGGCAGGGCCCTCCTCCCTAGTGTTTCCAGCTTGATTATGCAATCTTACTCACAACCACCCTTCTTGTAGACTCGAACAGTCTCTATCTTGACCTATGACACTGTATTGTTATCAAATCATTTGCATGATCTTGTTTTGTTGTGAGTTTCCGTATGTTGTACCTGTATGTTAACCCATTTATCTATTGTGCAGCGCTGCGTAATATGTTGGCACCTTATAAATACAATAAATAATAAAAATAATGTAGTTATATGTCTTAAAGAGCACCTAAGAAGCCCTAATTTCTCCTGTCCTAACACTGATCTCCTACCACAAAAAGATTTCATCTTATAGGGAGTCTGAAGTCAATAACAACAAAAAAAAAACAGATACTAGCCTAAGGGGAGGTAAGGCACTGGGTCTTATAGAGTCCCCCCTATTTCTCTCCTTGTCCGTCGTTCCCACGTTGGCTCCCCGTTAGCAGTCTCCGACTGCTCTCTGCCACTGCCCGAGGCTTCAGAAGTCTTAGGTAGCCCAAGAGCTCCCAAAGATGGGCCCATCCATAGTGCGCACATTGTCTCGCACGTGCGCTTGCGCAGTATGCAGCCGTCTGTCTTCGGGAGCATTGAGGCTTCTGAAGCCTCCCCAGCAGGAGATTTGAACTGGGGATCCAGTTTAGGAACACGGGGACCTCATTAGGACCCAGACCCTTCCATTTTCTTAGGTGAGTATCTGTTTTTTGTTTTGTTTTTTAAATGTAGCCTCAGATTTACTTTAAGCTGTATATATACCACTAATTATGTTTAACAGACATTCATTAAACAATTATTCTTGATGATTGAAAAGAAGAGATTTGGTCCGCTTCAAGTCACTCCAATGATTTATTTAGGACTTATCCCAGGGCAGCCACAGCAAACTCAGCTAACATGTTTCGGACCTGCAGTGGTCCTTAATCATAGCATGGTTATGGCAAAAACATCACAGGTTAAAAAGGGCATGACAGGGGGAGTGGTTGGTCCAGAGCCACCCATAAAGGGGGTGGAGCCGGCCGAAGTACAACCTTGTTCCCTCCGTCATGTTACAGATGCATAAAATATAAAATGTAATATAAGAAACAACGAAGTATAAAAAATGTGAAAAGGTTTAGGTAACCTGAGAGGAGAACACCAAATAGGAAACTATTTCGTTGGAAATACCTCGATATTGCAATTGAACCATAGATAGTATGTATAAATGCTAGCGTACCAAAGAAAAAGTATAACATGGACATAAAATAAAAAGGACAAGAACAGGACAGGAACCCCAGACAATTGGGGGGAGGGAAGATTGTATTAACCCAAAAAGGTAAGCAGCTAACTTGTGATAAGTGCCAAATCCCATCTCGCATTTAGGCCCCATGGGGCTCTTGTCTTCATGCGAAAGATCCAGAATGCCTCTCGCTTCTTTATTAGGGCTTGTAGATCCCCTCCTCTCTTGGGCAAAAATACCCTCTCTATACCCTGGAAAGAGAAAGAGGACATGTCACCTCCATGAACACTTCTAAAGTGTTTGGCCACATTAGATATATGCGTGGTAGACCATCCTGCCCCCAGAAAGTGCTCTGAAATTCTAGCTCTAAGGGGTCTGGTGGTACAACCCACGTACTGCAATGAGCATGCCGTACACGTCACCAAATATATAACGTTTTTTGTCCCACAGTTAATAAAATGTTTCATGGGAAAACAAGTCCCAGTGGTGCGTGATCGAATGGTGCGGGTCTGGTCATGCACAGAGCAATAACGACAGGTTGAAACGGCACATTTGTATGAGCCCTTCAGAGAAAGCCAGGTGGAGGTCTGTGGGACAGAGGCAAAAAGACTGGGTGACAGGAGACTACCCAGAGTCGGGGCCCGGCGACTGGCAAATTTAACGCCATTCAGAAGGAGAGGCCGCAAAGCATCATCTCCCTCCAAAACCGGGAGATATTTCTTAATAGTCTGAACAACCTTGGTGTATTCCGAACTATAGGTAGTGACAAAAAAGGGGCCTCCCCCAGAGGTACGTACAGACGTGTTGTCCCGTACCAATTTGGACCGAGGAATAGAGAGGGCTCGCCTCTTGCCTCTCTCTATCATCCAATGTGGATAACCTCTCTCCAATAGACGCCTCCCAACCTCCACAAATTCCTCCTCCAGAGTCTCTGGATCCGAACAATTCCGGCGGGCCCGAATAAATTCGCCCACCGGAATGGCACGGATCGTATGCTCGGGGTGACAACTTCCTGCCCTCAGAGTCGAGTTACCTGCACAAGCTTTTCTATACGTACGTGTCCTGATGGATTTGGAAATTATGTCTCCCACCAGGGTGACATCCAAATAGTCAACACTTTTATCCTGCCATGTGTACGTAAACTTGAGATTGCAGGCATTGTCATTGAGAGAGGCAACAAACTCCTGGGCTTCCTCTTGCTCCCCTTTCCAAATAACCAGCAAGTCATCGATATACCTCCCGTACCACGCAACGCACCCAAAAAGACGGCCGTCACCCCCAAAGATGTGGAACTCCTCCCACCATCCCATGAATAAATTCGCCAGGGATGGGGAGAATTTTGCACCCATGGAGGCTCCACACCTCTGGAGGTAAAAGCTGCCGTCAAACATAAAATAGTTGCGGGTCAGGAGGTATTCGACTGCAGCACATATGAAAATCTTTAAGTCAGAGGTATAGGTTGAATACTTTTCCAGATGGAATTGGAGAGCCATAAGAGCCAAATGATGGGGGATGCAGGAATATAGAGACTTCACATCAATAGCAATCCAGCTATAGTTCGCTTCCCACTCTACCCCATCCAGACTCGACAAAAGGTGTTTTGTATCCTTAATGTATCCTGGCAACCTCTTAACAAGGGGTTGCAATACAGAATCGACCCAATCGCTTAGACGCTCCCCCAGAGAGCCGATCCCCGCAACTATCGGCCTCCCCTCCGGGGGAGCGCCCGGCTTATGGATCTTGGGGAGATGGTGAAAGATGGGAACAATGGGATGCTTAATACCCAAATATTCAACAAGTTTATGGTTCAATACTCCCAAACTTTCACCATAACTCAAAAGACCAAAAAGCTGGGCCTGAAAAACAGGGGTGGGGTCAGCTGAGAGGCACGTGTATGTTGTCTCATCATGGAGCTGTCTCAAAGCCTCCGCTTGATAATCTACCTTATTTAAAATGACAACTGCCCCCCCCTTGTCTGCGTTGCGTATAACAATTTTATCATTGGCCTGCAGACTCTTAAGGGCCATCTGTTCAGTTTTGGTCAGATTGTTCCGCTGCCGTCTTAGATGTGCACTGGCTATATTGACAAGTTCTTTTTCGACTAGGTCCTGAAAGATCTCAACTGGAGAGCTCCTAGCTGTGAGGGGATAAAAGTCAGGGTTTTTAATCCCGGGGGGCCGTACATCCGACATGGAGACCAATCCCGAACCATCTGCCATCAGGGAATCTAATGTCCACCTGGCTTTGGTATCCTGGAAGGTCCCAATGTCGGGAAAGGCCACCACAGGGGAAAGAACCTCTCCCATCTCAATGGAGCTCTCATCTTGGTTGAAATACTTTTTCAGGAGAATGGACCTAATGAACCTATTCACATCTAACAGGGTGTCAAATACCTCAAAATGGTGTGTGGGGGCGTATGACAAACCTTTGGACAACAGCTTAACATCAGCCTCTGAAAAGATGACATCAGACAAATTGACCACATTGTGCCCAGCTGTGCTACTGGGGGCTGAAATACCTGTGTGCCTATGCTTTACTCCCGCTCTTCTCGTCCTCCTCCTTTTCTCCCCTTCCTCGGATACCTCTTGTTCCTCCTGTAATAGGAGGATGGACCTATCCCGTTTTTTGCTAAGCTGGATTGAGTTGGGTGGGAAGGTCCATCTGGGGGAGCTTGTGGCGTGGGGAGGCGGCGATTATTGAGAGGCAAGTGAGGGCTGGCACTAATTTTGGAAGCTGGGTTTATATCATCGGAAGCTTGAGGTACATTGTCAGTTGTATCCGGAAAACTGACCCTCCTCCTATTCCTAGAGCGGGATCTTCGAGGGGTCCCGCCTGGAGTTTTAAAGGTGCCCTCCCATCTGCCCCATTCATAAACTACCTTACGTTTGTAGTCCTCAGTGTCACGCAAGTACTTAGCCCTTTTGGTTTCTGTAATGGCTGCTTCCAATTGGGCTATGTTCTGACACATTTTGGCATATAAATTATCATACAGTTGCAGTGTGTTGAATTTGCACAATTGAGATTGAAGATCTGTAATTTTAAGCCTTATTTCCACAAGTTTACTCTCTTCATATTTAATGATCAATCTCATCAGGTTAAGTGAACAGTCAGTGAGGACAGAGTTCCACTCTAGCACGAATTCGTCAGAGTATATAGTGGTCGGGATCTTTTTAATTCGAAGTCCTCGCGGGATGATTTCCTCCGCTACATACTGCTTTAGGGTCGACAAGTCCCACCAAACCCTATTTTCTTTCCCCATAAGATCCTCAAGCTGTACAAAAGCTGTCCTAAGCCCCACATCAGGTTGTATATCACATGGGTTATTCAATCTAGAAAAAACAGCTGCAAACTTGTCATATCTCTCAGGATCTGAGTTCAAGTCCCTCCTTGAAACGATATGTCCCTCATATTTCTGGGGTAACTGTATGTGTCCATACATATCCTCAATTGCTGCCTCAAGTGGATTTGATTCAGTATGCTCCATGGGGTAATTATTGGGGTCCTCTGTGTCCTTAGTAAGGGCTTCTGGCTCTGGTGGAGAAGCCAAAGGTGAGGGACAAGAGATATGAGTAGTATGAGGGTCAAGTTGCATGTCGTGGGATCCCTGTAAAGGGAAGGAAATGTGCCCCCTAGAGGTCTGGGCCAAATCTGTGGCTGTAATGGGGAAGTGAAGTGACAAACGCTTTACCTCTCTTGAGGCCTGTATTCCTCTATCCAGGTCCTCCATGAGGCTCCTCACGAGATCGCGGCAATGGGGGCGAAACGTCTCCTCGGGTTGTGTCAAATGGCTTTGCCTAGATGCTGGCTGCTCCGCTATGGGGTCCTTCGGACGTGCACCAAGATCCATGCGGTGCGGCACAAGCATTGGCGCAGATTGATCCGGAGAGCGGCGCCGGCTGACGTCCTCAGGACGACCCGGAAGCAGTGTACGTATCACCTCCGGCTCACGTCTACGATCATCCGTCTCCCCAGCCGGCCCGGTCGACCGTGACCCCGTGACTGCAGTCATGCCGGCGTTGTTCACCGGCTTCAGGGGACGCTCTCTCCCCAACTGAGAGACAGGTAATCCAGCCTCAGATAGATGGTCCTGGTGTACTTCGTGCTGACGTCTGGCAAGTTTAGTGGTATGCTCCCGCCTGGGTTTGATTAGGTACTTGTCCATGTCATTCCCCAAGGGTAGGGTAACTGCGGTGTTGCTCCTCAGGCTTCGTTGTTCCTTGGAAGCCATAAAACCAATGAGTGCTGTGGCTGTTCCAGAAGGGTATATCAGTCCATGAGAACAAGGAGCTGGTATAAGGTATATAAGTCAATGAACAAGGTGGATATACCGCTACACTCGTAGTGGGAACCGAGCTGGACCTGGGCAACCAGCCCACAGATCAAGATAGAAAAGAAGAGATTTGGTCCGCTTCAAGTCACTCCAATGATTTATTTAGGACTTATCCCAGGGCAGCCACAGCAAACTCAGCTAACATGTTTCGGACCTGCAGTGGTCCTTAATCATAGCATGGTTATGGCAAAAACATCACAGGTTAAAAAGGGCATGACAGGGGGAGTGGTTGGTCCAGAGCCACCCATAAAGGGGGTGGAGCCGGCCGAAGTACAACCTTGTTCCCTCCGTCATGTTACAGATGCATAAAATATAAAATGTAATATAAGAAACAACGAAGTATAAAAAATGTGAAAAGGTTTAGGTAACCTGAGAGGAGAACACCAAATAGGAAACTATTTCGTTGGAAATACCTCGATATTGCAATTGAACCATAGATAGTATGTATAAATGCTAGCGTACCAAAGAAAAAGTATAACATGGACATAAAATAAAAAGGACAAGAACAGGACAGGAACCCCAGACAATTGGGGGGAGGGAAGATTGTATTAACCCAAAAAGGTAAGCAGCTAACTTGTGATAAGTGCCAAATCCCATCTCGCATTTAGGCCCCATGGGGCTCTTGTCTTCATGCGAAAGATCCAGAATGCCTCTCGCTTCTTTATTAGGGCTTGTAGATCCCCTCCTCTCTTGGGCAAAAATACCCTCTCTATACCCTGGAAAGAGAAAGAGGACATGTCACCTCCATGAACACTTCTAAAGTGTTTGGCCACATTAGATATATGCGTGGTAGACCATCCTGCCCCCAGAAAGTGCTCTGAAATTCTAGCTCTAAGGGGTCTGGTGGTACAACCCACGTACTGCAATGAGCATGCCGTACACGTCACCAAATATATAACGTTTTTTGTCCCACAGTTAATAAAATGTTTCATGGGAAAACAAGTCCCAGTGGTGCGTGATCGAATGGTGCGGGTCTGGTCATGCACAGAGCAATAACGACAGGTTGAAACGGCACATTTGTATGAGCCCTTCAGAGAAAGCCAGGTGGAGGTCTGTGGGACAGAGGCAAAAAGACTGGGTGACAGGAGACTACCCAGAGTCGGGGCCCGGCGACTGGCAAATTTAACGCTTTTAACGGTTTTTGCCATAACCATGCTATGATTAAGGACCACTGCAGGTCCGAAACATGTTAGCTGAGTTTGCTGTGGCTGCCCTGGGATAAGTCCTAAATAAATCATTGGAGTGACTTGAAGCGGACCAAATCTCTTCTTTTCTATCTTGATCTGTGGGCTGGTTGCCCAGGTCCAGCTCGGTTCCCACTACGAGTGTAGCGGTATATCCACCTTGTTCATATTCTTGATGATTGTTTTAGCCAAAGATCTAGAAAGCTTACAAAGAGTCTCTAGACATCGCTGGCCTACCCTGTAGTGATTAGGTGAGACAGATCTGTCTGAAGGTGCGTACACACCTTTGACCGATGTCACTCATTGGAGATGATGACCTGATCCCCTTGGAAGACATCCCTGGGCCAGGCTGAACACACGCGTGTCAGCTGTGTAGCTGACAACATGCTGTGTTGCTAGGCCGAAGGGCCAGGTGAAAACACACAGTGGGAGAGCGGCGAGAACAGTAGGATCAGCAGGTAATCAGCATTGCTGGGGCTGCGTAAATCTGGTGGGTGAATCCCTCGCGGGATGGGAGTCAGGGCCTGCCTTACACATGCCTGATTATTGGCTGAGGCAGTTGTTATTGGCCGCCTCAGCCAACTTAAGTCAGGCGTGTGTACGGGCTTTAGCCAATATCTTTTTGTGACTACAGATACTCCCTTTGAAGTTCCTGTAGCGTGGTGCTGCTCACCCATCCTCTCCTTTAATCTCTCCATAAAAAGAAAAACAAGTCTCAGCCAGAAGCCAAGCAACGGGTCTGTACAAAGCTTGATAGGAAACTGCCACACCAAACAATGACTGAAGATTGTTCCTTCACAAACACTTTCTATATCTATATAGTGCTATATAGATATAGTGATGTTTAGCATAGGCTGTATATTATGCAGAATTCTCCTCACAGAGCATTCTGAGAGACCTGGGGCAATATCCTATTGCTGAACTTAGCTTAGCGCTGGCGAGTTCTTAATTTAGGCGATGGGGACATCGCCTAATCCTATTAAACTTTAGACCCCCCAGATGGAAAAGAAATCGATTGGGCAATATAATTGCCCAGTGAGTTCTTTACACTGTATCCAGTTACTCTTTGCATGCCTCCGGGAAGCGATACTTCCCAGCAGACATGAGAGTTTGCTTAGACCTGCAAAGAGCAGGTGTAAGCCAACTCGCCGCCGCAACATCTGGGGGTCTCCTTTAAAGAGACTCTGAAGCCTCACAAAATCTCCCTTTTTACTTACAAATCCTCTTGTGCGATATGGTACTAGCTGAAACGCCGATATCCCGCAGCTAAATGAGTCCTCTTTGTCCCCCAAATCCCTGGGGCAAAAATCCACAACTTTCTTGGTAGTGGATTTTGCTGCCCGGGAGGCAGGGCTTTCGGCCTGTAACCCTGCCTCAAGCATGTCAATCTGCGTGCAGATCTCTGCCTCCTCTCCGCCCCTCTCAGTGAAGGAAGACTGAGAGGGGTGGGAAGAGGAGGCGATCAGAGCAGATTGAAGCGCCTAGAGGCAGGGTTACAGCCGAAAGCCCTGCCTCTTATATGAAGCGATCCCTGGATTTTGCCCCAGGGATTTGGGGGACAAAGAGGACTCATTTAGCCGCGGGATAGCGGCGTTTCAGCTAGTACCATATTGCACAAGAGGATTTGTAAGTAAAAAGGGAGATTTTGTGAGGCTTCAGAGTCTCTTTAATAAGGAGACTCCCATAGCTCACTGTCGGGTCGTCCCACATCTTAGAAGCCCCCCATGAAGTTCTGCCGGGCACCCCAGTAAATATACATACTACCGCTAATCGCCCGACGCCTCTCGCCGCAAGTTCTGTTGCGTAATTACAGTGTATCTATCATTGTAATTACTGTGCGCATAGGAACCCGAGCAAAGCATGCTTGAATCTGAAGCTGGGGCTCCCCATTGGTCCGCTGTCTGAGCCATTCTATTGGATAAAAACAAATCGCTCTGCAAAAGCGCTTAGAAAAGCGCTGTACAAAAAAAAAGCTACCTCACAGGTAAGCGCCGGGAGGCGCGAAACAATTTTGCACATAAAATCGCAGCGATTGTGATTCATGATGTGAACAAGACCTCGACAAATATTCTACAGTGATGCACCTGGCAGCACTAAAGATGTCACCACCTGTGATCAATTTAAGAATGTCAGTCAAGGAGAGCAAATGTTTGACAATAGGCACAAATTGTTAAAAATAAGCAATACTGCTAGTTAAAGTGGACCTGAACTCTTGCACAGGACAGAAGGAAAACATAGAGAAATGCACCATTTATGTATAATTTAGCCTGTTTAATTCCCCCTCATTTGGGTCTAATCACAAGTTGTAATTTGATCTCTCCCTGTGTCACATGACTGTCACGACAGAGATGGTAAATACGCTCATTTGAAAGCACAGGATGTTAACAATAACTTACAGATTTATTGCAGGATTGTTATCAGCTGTAACAAAGGAATGCTTTTTGTTTAAAGGTTATTATGCTGTTGCGTATCTTCCAGAACAGAGAAGAGAGAAGATGTTCTTCTGAGCAGTGGTGCTCATCCGGATTCCGGATATCCGGGTAACCCGAATATCCAAAAATTTTAACGCTATCCGGATCGGATTCCGGATTTCTTTAGAAGCTATCTGTGGATATTAGGCCGCATAACCCGGATATCCGCGGATATTGTGGATATCCAGATCCGAAATACTGTAACTAAGGAGATGACATCCTGGAGCCAATCAGAGGGCTCCCAGCAGAAGCCCTAGCAACCAATCACAGAGGGGAGCCCTGGCCAGCCCCACCTGACCTCATTGAGCCAATCAGATGGCTCCCAGCCTAAACCATGGCACCCAATCACAGAAAGGAACACTGGCCAGCCCCCTGTATAATAAGGAGGGCTGCCATGATGAGACATATCGTCTTAGCTTGCTGAATGCTCACTGAGACACATGCTCCAGTGCTGGTGGCCTAGCAAGGGGGCTGTACACATTTATAAACCTTAAGCTGTTCAGTGATTAACCTCTTCACTATTGTTAAATCGTTAATTAGCTTGATTGATGTCATGCCGTTACAGTCAGAGTGTGTGCTCCAGTGCTGCTGGGCCAAGGGCTGTACACAGTGATAAACTGTTCAGTGATTAACCCCTTCACTATCACTACACTATTGTTAAATCGTTAATTAGTTTGATTGATGTCATTGTATGACAGTCAGTGTGTGCTGCAGGCAGCTGCTACTGTATGTGTCTGTGTGTGTCCTGTGCACAGACCAGGCCAGCTGCTGCCTGCTGGCCAGCTATGGCTAATAGCTGGCCAGCTATGGCTAATATCTGGCCAGCTAACCTAACCTATACCTAAGGCTATTAGGTATAGGTTAGGGATTAGGGGATAGGAGGATTACTGTATTATTGTGTAGTTAGTACTGTAGTACTGCAGTCAGTGTTCTAGTAGTTGTTAGAGTAGTAGTACTACTGTGTTAGCTTTCTACAGGACTGCTGTGCTGTGAGCAGTGCCAGTGTGACAGTTAGTGTGCACTAGTGTCTTCTCCTCTTCTGTCTGACTGTCACTCGGCACGTGTCACGTGGCACTTGGCACATGTCATGTGTCACTTGGCACGTGTCACTTGGCACATGGCACGTGTCATGTGGCACATGTCACTTGCCACGTGCCACTTGGAACGTGTCACGTGGCATTTGCCATGTGTCACTTGCCACGTGTCACTTGCCACATGTCACGTGGCACTCGGCTTGTGTCACGTGGCACTTACCAAGTTTCATGTGGCACTTGCCACATGTCACGTGGCACTTGCCACATGTCACGTGGCACTTGCCACGTGTCACCTGGCACTTGCCAAGTGCCACGTGATACTTGCCAAGTGCCACATGATACTTGCCAAGTGCCACGTGACACTTGGCAAGTGCCACGTGACACTTGGCAAGTGCCACGTGACACGCCAAAATGCCATGTGACACGTGCCAATTGCCACATGCCACGTCCGGCATGCTCCTGGCACACGTTACACCTGCTGCTGCAATGCCCTGCTCCTGCTGCCTGTGCATCTCCCACCGCCAGGCCAGGGTGCCACAGGCCACTGATACCACCTATATTTAACCCAAAACACAACTGCTGCATACTTTTTTGGAGGTGACTTGGCTGAAAACTGTCATGTCCCAGTTGTGCGGTTGGACTTTGGACACCATGTGGGCTGCACGACTGCTGTCTGGAACCTAGGTCTAATGTTAATTGACAGCCATTTATTTATTTTTTTGGTGGGGGGGATTTTAGGTCCCCACATCATCAATTAGTGTTCCCCTTTAAAAAATAATGATGCTACATGCCTCAATTACCCTTAAAATTGTTTTTAAAGCAATTTAAGTGGCACTTCCGTTTTTTCTATCCTGATATCCGAATCCACTTGCATAGCCCGGATAATGCGTTCGGATATCCGCATGAATGTGGATATCTGAACGCTCTGATTCGGATATCCGATCCGGATCCGAATATCTGGGTATCTGGATCCGGATCAATTTGGATTTTAAAAAGTGGTATCCGAGCACCCCTGCTTCTGTGTACAGGTCCACTTTAAAAAATATTCAGTAAAGTTCCTCATTAAAATCCATTTATTGCTTGCTGTGTTTGAGAATGATTCACATGCTTTGAGATTAACTTTTAGGTTCGCCAAAGATGTAGCCAAAGAGTTAACCAGTCCTTTCTCGCTTTGAAGTATTCTTATTTCGCAGGAGATGAAAGCTAGAGAGGGCATCGTTTTATACAAAGGGGAAAAAAGGCCCAGTATACCCACTGGAGGACAGGTACCTCTATTAATCACGGCTTTGAGAGTTTCTGATAATTCCCGGGCTGCCTTTGGATCTACACCAGGACATGCCAATATACGCGTTATAGAGGTTAGTGCCCTTCAACCAGCCTCTGCTAGCCCTGGATGTCTCTGTCTTATCTTCTTTTCTTTCCTGAATATGTGTGAAGATGTTTCTTGCCTTCTCCATTACCAGCTGGCTTGAGGGTATGTTTCCCTGCCTTTGATCATCCATCCAAATACAAAACTTTCTTTCCATTTCTTCAGGCTTCTTGAACTAGTCACCTCGCTTGCTGACAATTTCGAGACTTGAAGTTACAGAAGCTTTCTATTTTGTCTGGAGCCTGACAGCTGTTCTTACTGTGGACATTGCCAAAATGAAAGTGTCTGAATGGTTTCTAATGCTTCATGCACAGCTGCTCGCCCAACAAGCCCAAATTTATACGAATAAATAACTCCCTTTTTTTCAGGCCTCAAAAAATGGGTCATTGGGCCTAGATGTCTGTTTCAAAAAATGTGGATCAGCTTACTGAGCTTATCCTTGATTGCTTCCCTGAGGCGTGTAATTTCAGAAAACTAGTAGATGATAGTTGAACTCCGTTAGTTTTTTTAAAGAATAATAACATGTGATGTGACAATGCATTTTGTGGTAAAAGAGACACTTCATCAGGTGAGTACATGCGTGACGTGAGACGGTGGTCCAAGGAACCTATTTTTTTTAAATTATTTTATTCTGTTAGGTGCCTTCTGTAGTATTTAGTCGTATAAAACAACATTTCTACTAATCCAGGTGGAGTCCAAGATCTTAACTTAAAAATATCCGGTCCATTTTTAACCAAACAACACTAATGTAGCATTCCCCTCCTTTAAGCAACCACTTCGCGAGGCCACGTTCACAGTGGCCATTGCATTGAATTTCCTGTAACAGCAAGAACGCAGTGCAATGAATCGAACAGTGGCACTACACGTTATCCACGTGCTGTGTTAGGTACAGTGAAGTGTACAGTCCATGGAAAGTATGCTTCACTTCTACTGTTAAAGCGGTTTAAAACTCTGACAAAATATTCAACAAAAATGTGTTTTCTTACTTTTTATAACCCATACAATTATCAAATTTTCTTTTGGGCACAAGTATTATAATTAATTTATAAATTATAACTTCCCAAAGTTCAGTTTATTTACTTTAAGAGCTGCTGGTGCATTTTATTCATAACTGTTGTAATTATGTTTTAAATGCAGCCATCAGTGATTTCTGACCTGTTTCACTCCAGGACTCATTAGCATAAGTTTCTGCACAGCCAGAGAATGTTTACTTAATTGTATCAAGTAAAGAATGTATACTAATACTAAGCTAATCACCAGTTCGGATGCGGCAGCCGCTGCAGGAGAAAAAGTCAGTCCTTTGATGTAACCCTTAAATGCTGTTTTACTAAAAAAAAACATTGTGTTAGTATATTATATGCTGTAAATAATCTTTTAGAGCAAAGAAGAAATACTGGGTTATATTCCACTTTAATTTGCGCATTTGCTGGTAACACACTGAATGCTGGCCATTACCATACCACAACCTGTTATACCGCAAAAAGCAGCCATTACACCGCACCACAATGCACCACTGTGGCCTAACATGAAAAATGTTCTAGCAAATGGAAATTAGAACACAGCAAGCTATCAAATCCATATTGATGAACTTGTGTAGCAGAAGTCCTTGACCTCCTGCCTGTCTGTCTCATTTTTTCTCCCATATTTTGATGATTTTAGCAGTAGTGATGATCGTTATTTGCTAATTATGATTACACAAAATGTATCATACATTTTTACAATTATAGCCATACGTAATTATCATTTGGACATTTAACTGATTTTGTGCAATCCATTTGTAATTTTGCGTAATTTTTCCATAATTTTGTGCCGATTTCAGCCCGCATACATGCCATCATCACCAAAATTGTTGCTACCCTTCTCCTTAACAATACGTACGTTAAGGAGGAGGGTAGCAACAAGGCAAAAAAAAAGACATTTTCAAAAAGACCTTGTCGTTTTTCAGAAAAGTGATTTTAAAATTGGAAAGGAAAAATGTTTTTTAAACTCAGAAAAAAACATTTTTTCCTTTGCGTTTTTAAACTCAGTGCATTTTTAAAATCTGTTTTCCCAAAAACGACAAGGTCTTTTTGAAAATAATTTTTTAAGCCTTGTTCCCATTATTCCCCTTAAAATACAAAGCATTAGTAAAAATGGCATATTGGGCGGCTTTGCTATTAACTGCTAAAGTTGAAACAAAATTACACAAAAATGATGCGAAACTTATGCAAAATTATGGTTCCTGCTTATGCTCACAAATGTAATTAATATTTTACCCTAAATTTTTCTTTACAATTTTGCATGGTGATTGCAAACTACAATGCAAAATCACTTTAAAGAGAATCTGTATTGTTAAAATCGCACAAAAGTAAACATACCAGTGCGTTAGGGGACATCTCCTATTACCCTCTGTCACAATTTCGCCGCTCCCCGCCGCATTAAAAGTGGTTAAAAACAGTTTTAAAAAGTTTGTTTATAAACAAACAAAATGGCCACCAAAACAGGAAGTAGGTTGATGTACAGTATGTCCACACATAGAAAATACATCCATACACAAGCAGGCTGTATACAGCATTCCTTTTGAATCTCAAGAGATCATTTGTATGTTTCTTTCCCCCCTGAGGGGGGAGTGCATAGCAGAACCACAATACTGAAGAACTTGGCAGCCTTCCAGACACAGGCTGACAAGTCTGACAAGAGAGAGATACATTGATTTATTACAGAGACTGTGATAGTACAAAGTGCTGCAGTAAGCCAGAACACATTAGAATAGCTTTTGGAACGTGTAGGATGATAAAAAACAGGATGCAATTTTTGTTACGGAGTCTCTTTAAGGCTGCTTTCACAGTGGGACGTTACAGGCGCACGTTAGAGCAGCCTGTAACGCAGCCCAACTCACAGTAATGAAAAATCAATGGGCTGTTCACAGTGCCCACGTTGCGTAACAGAGTAACGCTGCATGTTCTATGAAGGTGCAGCATGCTGTGCGTTATACGCGGTTTTAGCCATGTTAGACTGTTTGCACATGCTCAGTAATGTTGTTTTATTGTTTTTTGTGTGCAGGAGAGGAGGAGGGGAGAGTCCGCTATTTTGCCTAGCTGCATGGCTAATTAATATTCACTGCACTGCAATGCTGGTTCTCTTCCTGCTAGCAATGATTCATATGAATCATTCTCTTCCTGCTAGCAATGATTCATATGAATCATTCTTGGTTCTCTGCCTGCTAGCAATGATTCATATAAATCATTCTCTGCCTGCTAGCAATGATTCATATGAATCATTCTCGGTTCTCTGCCTGCTAGCAATGATTCACATGAATCATTCTATGCCTGCTAGCAATGATTCATATGAATCATTCTCGGTTCTCTGCCTGCTAGCAATGATTCATATGAATCATTCTTGGTTCTCTGCCTGCTAGCAATGATTCATATGAATCCTTCTCTGCCTGCTAGCAATGATTCATATGAATCATTGCAGGTTCTATAGAACGAAAATGGCGCACCAATAGCCGCATAACGCGTCTCTATGTAGCGTCCACCTTTAGAACCACCATGTGTTGCGTTAGGGGAACGTTATGCGACCTTAACGTCCCCTGCAACGCAACGTCCCACTGTGTAAGAGCCCTCATGCAAAATTTGTGCTTATCACTATTTAGCAGCTATCCATTGCCAAAGAGGAGCTCTAAACCGAAGAATTGGCGCAACAGGTATTTTCATTGTTCATTTTGTAAAAACTGCAAAAACTTTTTTTCTCTGTTCAACTCGTTTAAAATGTTGCTCTGTTAAATGCCTATAAAACAAACCGTGCTCGAACTGACACTTTAATAACTACCATTCTACAAATTCTAAAACGATTCCGATATTCTTAGACGCAAATGATGCTTTGCAAAGCGCTCTTCACTTTCTGCTTGAGACAGTACAAAACACCGAATGGTTATAAAATATGTCTTTATTGTATCAGGAATGAAACATATCATTTAAAATCACTGTAACTCATTTTAATGCTCAAAGGACCAGACTCGTGGAATAAAATATGATTAAAGCCAATTTTGAAAATTGATATTTTGTGCGTGATTGTCCTCCTTATTATTAAACTAATGAATTAGGAATTTGGATAGATATGATCAGATGTGGCATTGGCTCTCCAAGCCGGCCATGTAGCATGCTTAATGTGCTCCTCTGCTTTTCAACACGACCTGTTCTTATAGGCATGAACAGAAAATTCCCCAACCCGATGCCAAAATCCTAATTATACTGCATGGAGTTATCTATCGGTTCCACAATGCACCTGACACCCTCCACAGCCTGGCAGGGGAAAAAAAATATCAACTAGGATCTAGAATGGAAGTCTCGACTCTCCAGCTGTGCTTGCCATGCACTCACACATTACATGGGGTATATTTAGATAAGACGCTTTAATCACCGGGCAAAGTCTAAAATAGAAAATGCTGAGGATTTTTTTTATTACATTTTCACGTTTAAATAAAAAAATACGTTTATAAAGCACAAAAGTGTATAACAGCACTGTAGGAACTGCAGGTGTAAAACGCTTAGGAGCAAAAAGAAGGCCTGCTAGAGGGATGAAAGAAAATGTATTCAGGACCTGAAATATCAAATGTAAAAATAGCTGATAGTCTGAAGCCACCAGTTCAACATCTCCAGCACTAGCACATTTGCCGTATATTCTTTATTCTATACCTACTTATATTTACATTCTTTATTTTATCAGTAACATATTTGCAGAGCATTCATCAGTTTTGTCGCAGTCAGATGAAAGGAGAGTGGAAGTGTATATGAAAAAAAGGCGCCTGGAAAAAAGGGCGCAGGAGATTGCCGCAAGTACAATATGGTTAAAACTAGCAATATTCTACAACCAAATTTTAATACTAAAATATCAGTAAGCTTTACCAATATTTTACTATGATTAAACCTAGCCCTACTCTCCCTCCATCTATGCCTAACACAGAACCCTCCCTCCATCGATGCCTAACACAGAACCCTCCCTCTACCAATGCCTAACTCAGAACCATTCCTTTACTGATACCTAATACAGAACTCTCCCTTTACTGATGTCTAACACAGAACCCTCCCTCTACTTATGCCTAACACAGAACCCTCCCTCCACCAATGCCTAACAAAGAACCTTTCCTCTACTGCTAACACAAAACCCTCCCTCTACCCATTCCTAACACAGAACCCTCTCCCTTTACTGATGTTTAACACACAACCCTTCCTCCACCGATGCCTAACACAGAACCCTCCCTCTACCGATGGCTAACACAGAACCCTCCCTCCATCGATGCCTAACACAGAACCCTCCCTCTACCAATGCCTAAAACAAAACCCTTCCTCCGACGATGCCTAACACAGAACCCTCCAGTGATGCCTAACACAGAACCCTCCCTCCATCATTGCCTAACACAGAACCCTCCCTCTACCAATGCCTAACACAGAACCCTTCTTTTACTGATGCCTAACACAGAACCCTCCCTCCACCGATGCCTGACATAGAACCCTCCCTCTACTGATGCCTAACACAGAACCCTTACTCTACTGATGCCTAACACAGAACCCTCCCTCTATCGTTGCCTAACACAGAACCCTCTCACTACCGATGCCTAACACAGAACCCTCCCTCCACCAATGCCTAACACAGAACACTCCCTCTATCGATGCCTAACACAGAACCCTCCCTCTATCGATGCCTAACACAGAACCCTCTCACTACCGATGCTTAACACAGAGCCCTCCCTCTAGCAATGCCTAACACAGAACCCTTCCTCTACTGAATGCCTAACACAGAACCCTTCCTCTACTGATGCCTAACACAGAACCAGGGATGCTCATCCAGATCCGGGTACCCGGGTAAACCCGGGTACCCGACCAATTTGTACGTTACCCGGGTCGGATCCAGATCCAGATACCTGGGCCAATATCTGGATAGCTCTATGCAGGTATCTGGCCGCATAATCCGGATACCCGTGGGTACCCGCACGTACCCGCGGATATCCGAACGGATATCCGGATCTGGGTACTGTAACAAGGGGGGTAATGTCATTGAGCCAATCAGAGGGTTTTAGCCAATCAGAAGGCTCCCAGCAGAAGCCCTAGCAACCAATCACAGAGGGGAACTCTGGCCAGCCCCACCTGACCTCATTGAGCCAATCAGAGGCCTCCCAGCCTAAGCCCTGGCACCCAATCACAGAAGAGAACCCTGGCCAGCCCCCCTGTGTAATAAAGAGGGCTTGCATGATGAGACAGATCGTCCTTGCTAGTGTGGCTGGCTGGCTGGTCACTGACAGACTTGCTCCAGTGCTGTTGGCTTAGCAAGTGCTGCCTGTATACAGTGATAAACCTAAAGCTTTGAGTGCTAAACACCTTCACTACACTATTGTTCTATTGTTTTTTTTTAGCTAGCTAGTGTAATTGTTTGATTTCATTCACTCAGTTAGGTCCTGTCTGTGTGTGCTGTGCAGGCCAGCAGGACAGTATAGGTTAGGGAATAGGATTACTGTGTTATTGTATTATATTATATAGTTAGTTAGTACTGCAGTTAGTTGTTAGAGAGAGTAGTACTGTGTTAGCTTACTACAGATTACCGCAGTGCTGCTGTGCTGAGCAATGTGTGACAGTTAGACAGTTAGTGTGCACTGTCTGTCCTCTACTCTGCGGTCTGTCACTCCGTGCTGATTTGATTTAAAGTCCAATCCCCGATTTCATGAAAGTAAAAGTACCCCACAATATCTGGTGACATCATCACGTATAAGTTGTACTATGTCTGCTGGCATCGGCAGCCGGGGGAGGGGCAGCAAGGGCAAGAGGACAGGGAGCAACATTACGGCCACCCTCGGAAGGTCTGCTGTGTCAGTGTCGACCCCAGTGGGCAGCCTACCCTCAGTCAGCTGGCTCCCACCGCCACGGTGCCACAGGCCACTGCTGCTGATACCACCACCTATATTCAATCCAAAATACAATTGCGGTGTCATTTTTTGGAGGTGTCTGGGCTGAAAACTGTTGTGCGATTGGACTTTGGACACAATGTGGGCTGCACGACCGCTGTCTGGAACCTAGTCCTGATGTTAATTGACAGCTTTTTTTTTCTTTTCATTTTATGTCCACCAAATAATAAATTAGTGTTTCCCTTTAAAAAAAACATGATGCTACATGCATCATTTACCCTAAAAACCCTTTTTAAAGCTATTTAAAGGGCACTTCTGGTTTTTCTATCCAGATACCCGAATAGGTCGGGTACCCGATGGTAATTTGGTCGGATAACCGGAATCACTCGGGTATCCGCAAGGTCAGATCCGGGTACCCGAATCGGATCCAGATATCTGGGTACCCGGATCCGGGCGGGTATTAAAAAGTACTACCCGAGCAACCCTGCACAGAACCCTTCCTCTACCAATGCCTAACACAGAACCCTCCCTCTACCAATGCCTAACACAGAACCCTTCCTCTACCAATGCCTAACACAGAACCCTTACTCTACTGATGCCTAACACAGGACCCTCCCTCTACCAATGCCTAACACAGACCTCCTTCTATTGATGCCTAACACAGAACCCTCCCTCTACCAATGCCTAACACAGAACCCTTCTTCTACTGATGCCTAACACAGAACCCTCCCTCCACCGATGCCTGACATAGAACCCTCCCTCTACTGATGCTTAACACAGAACCCTTACTCTACTGATGCCTAACACAGAACCCTCCCTCTATCGTTGCCTAACACAGAACCCTCTCACTACCGATGCCTAACACAGAGCCCTCCCTCCACCAATTCCTAACACAGAAATCTACCTTTACCAATTCCTAACACAGAACTCTCCTCCTACAGATGCCTAACACAGGACCCTCCTTCTACCAATGCCTAACACCAACCTCCCTCTACTGATGCCTAACACAGAACCCACCCCCTACTGATGCCTAACACAGACCTCCCTCTATTGATGCCTAACACAGAACCCTCTACCTAGCACCTACCTATACCTGGCATCTACAATTTGCGCCCAACTGTCCTCCCATTGCTGCTTTTATAATGGTAGCCTATGGATGTGCCCTTTTTTCCAAGCTGCCTGCAGCGTCCTTTTTTTCCTGTTCTGGCCTGGAATACCTAATGAGAAATCTGTCTCCGGTCAGCTAACACTGACCCCTAGAGGCTGGAGGGAGAGTGAGTGGGCACATATGCACAGATCATTGCAGCTTCTCTTTTGTCTTTTTGATACTGTTAGGGCTGGTTCAGACGGACGTTCAGAGGCGTTGCGTTCGTTGGCATCGCGGTGGTGATGCGTTCGAGCCTTCAGAAGCGTTCGCGTTGTGTTCGGATGCGGTCGCGTTTTTTCTTCCCCTAGGGGGACATTACCTGTCGCGGTTAACCGCCCCCTGAAAGCTACATGTAGCTTCCAGGGGCTCCTTGAACGCCAGGGAAAATTGGAACCCGAACGCCGCATTCGTGCAAACGCGCGTAAAAGCTTGGTACAAATGCTCCCATTCACTTGAATGGGAGCGTTTAACGCCAAGCCCTGAACGCTGGTGGTAAACGCTGCACAAACGTCCGTCTGAACAAGCCCTTAGTCTGGATAAAGTATAGTAAGTCATTGGGCTTTTTGTCTAATAGTTAACGGGAACTGTAAGGACGTGCAACAGAATATAGTAAAATATTCAAGATGCCCACTTATGTTAATTATTTGGTTTCAGCATCAAAGGCTTGTTATGCAGTATACTGTATAATGCTGTATATTGTTATGAATCCCCTAAATCAGTTGAAAACAATGAAAAGGGCACCAAAACATTACATAATTTTCACTGTTCCTCTTTAACATTTCACACTACAGCAAGCTATTAACCAGCTGGGCGTGACGGACGAGTTCAGCTGCCAGGCTGCGCTATGGGGTGGATTGGGACTCCCCCTGACATCATGACGTCGATGACGTCAGTCCGATCGTCGCCATGGTGACGGGGGAAGCCCATACAGGAAATCCCGTTCAGAACGGGATTTCCTGTTGGGTATTTGCGCCGGTGGCGATCGAAGGGGTGGGTGGGATAGCGAAGGGAGGGGGAAACATGTAGCTAGCGCTAGGCTAGCTACATGTTAAAAAAAAATAGCCAAAAAACCCCTCCCACTGCCATGCGCCGCATATAATCAGAACGCTAGGGAGGTTAAATCCCAGACACGACAAATGACCCAGAGTAGGCTTCCTTGTAACCATGGAAACATTACAAAATTTGGTATACAGAAATATCCCAGTCCCTTTTTCTCTACTTGTATAGCTTGGAAAAATACATATACATAGATCGGTGTTTTAATAACAGTGTTTCATCAGCATAGCAGCAAGATATACACACACCTAGTGGGAGGTTTGAAAGCTTTAAGAGCCAATAATACTTTTTTATGGCTTGCTCAAGTGACATTTAGTAATATATGTGCAATGCAGATTGTTGTCTCTTTAGCAAAAAATGCTATTTTCCACATCATTTTAGATACCCTTTAAAGTAACGAATGTCTCCTAGAGGAATCAATTAAACGCCCTCTCTGTATTTTCCATTTCCTGCTCTTTGCTGGCATTGTCACACAGCAGTTGGTCAATAACATTATTTCCTTGCCAGTATGTGTTCTTTCATTTATTCCACTTATTATATTTTAATTATTAGGGACCTGCAGAGGATGGGTCTCCCGCATTACATTCCTCTACTTGTTGTAAACCGCGAGGAAAGTTGTTTGCTACAAATGAAATGTTTAGCTTTACGTCTGATCAGGTTCCTGTTACCCGTATAGTGAGCTGTGTCTATTAAGAAGACAACCAATCGGCACTGTAAGAAAGGGAAATGGTGCATAAATTATACTTACCTTTATCATAACTCCCAACTGTCCCTCTTTTGGAGGGAAAGACCCTCTTTGAGAACCCAGTCCCTCTGTCCATCTTTCTTCCTCATTTGTCCCTCTTTCAGGACTCATGTGCAGATTACCCAGCAAGTGCATGGTGAGCCAGAACTCCTAGGAGTGCGTAAGGGAGAACAAAGGGAACCTAATGCAAGGCTTCCATATTTATTTCCTTTTAAACAATACCAGTTGCCTGGCTATCCTGTGCATCTCTTTGTTTGCAGTAGTGTCTAAAGTACACCAGAAACAAGGCATGTGGCTTATCCAGTCAGACTTCAGTCAGAGCACCTGATCTGCTGCATGCTTGTTCAGGGTCTATGGCTAAAAGTATTGGAGACAGACGATAAGCAGGGCAGGCAACTAATATACATTGTTTAACCTCCTCGGCGTTCTATTGAGATCGCCAGGGTGGCTGCGGGAGGTTTTTTTTTTATATAAAAAAAATCTATTTCATGCAGCCAACTTGAAAGTTGGCTGCATGAAAGCCCACTAGAGGGCGCTCCTGTTGCATATTTCTGATCGCCTCCGGCGATCAGAAGTAACAAGAAGGGCCGCGATGAGCGGCCCTCCTTGTTTTGCTTTTCTCGTCGCCATGGCGACGAGCGGAGTGACGTCATGGACGTCAGCCGACGTCCTGACGTCAGCCGCCTTCGATCCAGCCCTTAGCGCTGGCCGGAACTGATTGGTCCGGCTGCGCAGGGCTCGGGCGGCTGGGGGGACCCTCTTTCACCGCTGCTCGCGGCGGATCGCCGCAGAGGGGCGGCGATCAGGCAGCACACGTGGCTGGCAAAGTGCCGGCTGCGTGTGCTGCTTTTTATTTGATAAAAATCGGCCCAGCAGGGCCTGAGCAGCAGCCTCCGGCGGTGATGGACGAGCTGAGCTCGTCCATACCGCTCAGGAGGTTAAAGGGAAGTAAATATGGCAGCCTCTATATCCCTCTCACTTTAGGTTCTCTTTTTAACTCTTCTGGAGCTGTTAGATTTGGTGCAGAATCTGTCAGCCACTGCAGTAGGGTGTTAAAGTGGAACGCCAGTGAAAATAATGTAATAAAAAAAGTGCTTCATTTTTACAATAATTATGTGTAAATGATTTAGTCAGTGTTTTCCCATTGTAAAATCTTTCCTCTCCCTGATTTACATTCTGACATTTACCACATGGTGACATTTTTACTGCTGGCAGGTGATGGCACTGGAAGAAGATGCTGCACTTGCTTTTTTGGCAGTTGAACCCAGCTGTAAACAGCTGTTTTACCCCAATTCAATGAGGTTCACAGACAAGAAACTGTCAGGACTATGGTCCTGACAACACACTGTGTGAGGGGTTTCACCACAATATCAGCCATACAGAGCCCCCTGATGATCCGTTTGTGAAAAGGAATAGATTTCTAATGGGAAAGGGGGTATCAGCTACTGATTGGGATGAAGTTCAATTCTTGGTTACAGTTTCTCTTTAAAGGAAAAACAAAAGTACCCAATTTGGGTATTTACCTCAGGAGAGGGAAGCCTCTGAATAATCCTTCCCCGTTCTCCTCCAACAGACTGTTCCTTTTGAAAACCACTGACAAGGCTTGTTGGCGGCTCACACAATCCCATGCCTTATGAACAGACATAATCAATTCTGGCTTTCATACAGATGTAAAGCTGGTTTATGCAGCTTAGAAGGTGCCAATAAAAATCAACAGGAAGTACATTTTATTGGCCAAGTTTCAAGTTCCAAACAATTTGAATTAAATATGGATATAAGTCAAAATTATTAACATCTCATTGATCATCCTC
Source organism: Hyperolius riggenbachi (assembly GCF_040937935.1). Classification (NCBI taxonomy): domain Eukaryota; kingdom Metazoa; phylum Chordata; class Amphibia; order Anura; family Hyperoliidae; genus Hyperolius; species Hyperolius riggenbachi. The sequence goes on from NC_090647.1 coordinate 52,922,230, forward strand.
TAAACTGTCTGTTGTATGTGAATGACTGTCTGTTGATTATAAAGGTGTGTACACGTGCACAATTACTATTGACCGCAGGAGTTAGTTCTGGCCTGGGCCAAGTTCTTTACAGAAGCATTGTTATCCTATACGCTAGCGTCATAGACTGTTGCTATTGAGTGGATGGAGGGAGAACTGCATGGTCCACAATGGAGAGAAAGGGGTGAGGAGATAGATGGGATTGTTCTGCACTGGGCTGAGATGATCCAGTGCAAAGTCACTCTTTGCTGACCTACCTACATAACAGAATAGTACCAAGTAGTAAACATGAAACTGGACAGCAGTGGGCATTTCAAATAGGGTGGGCGGAGAAGTGTAGGCAGAGATAGAAGCTAGGTGAGTATCAGTGGACATTCCAAAATAGTGTGGGTGGAGAAGAGTAGGCAGAGATTGAAGCTATGAGGGTGGCAGCGGGCTTTCCAAATAGTGTGGACAGAGAATAGGAAGTGGAGATAAAGGCATGAGGGTGGTGGCGGCAGGCATTCAAAACTGTATTAAGTATGAGGGCAGCGGTGAGCATTCCAAAGTGTGGTTGGAGAAGTTTAGGTAAAGATAAAGGCTATGAGTGTGGTGGTGGGCGCCTAGGGGGTCAATGGGTGATGACAAAACTCTTAATAAGTGCCTGTGTGTTTGGTTTAAAGTAGAACTGCACATGTACATGGTAGGAAAACGTGAGGAGCAGCAGAGAGTGACATTGCACAAGCACTCTGAATCTCTCCGTGTAGCATCATGGCCGCCACATGCTAGATTCTCAGAAGTGGTGGCCTCAACCAACCACCTCGGCCAAGTACCTCTAAGCATGCATATGAGGCTTCATGCCAACTGGCGGAGAAGTGTAGACAGAGATAGAAGCTATGAGAGCGTCAGTGGGCATTCCAAATAGTGCGCGCAGAGAAATGTGGGTGGAGACAGAGGCTATGGGGGGCCATGGCCTGCGTTTCCAAATAGTGTGGGCAGGGAAGTGGAGGTGGAGGTAGAGGCTATGAGGGTGGTGGCAGGTATTCCACATAGTGTGGGCGGAGATAGAGGCTATGAGGGCGGCAGCAGGCATTCCAAAAAGTGTCGTTGGAGAAGTGTAGGTGGAGATAGAGCCTATAAGGGTGGCGGTGGCCATTCCAAATAGTGTGAGCAGAGAAGTATAGGCAGAGATAGGCTATGAGAGTGGCAGCAGGCATACCACATAGTGTGGGCGGAGATAGAGGCTATGAATGCAGTGGCTATTATGCAGTACATAATGTGGGTGGAAATAGAGACTATTAGGGTGGCGGCGGGAGTTCCAAATGGTGTGGGCGGAGATTAGGAGGTGGAGATAGAGGCTATTAGGGTGGCGGCAGGCGTTCCAAATAGTGTGGGCGGAGATGTGTAGGCAGAGATAGTGGTTATAAGGGTGGCAGCAGGCCTTCCAAATAGTGTGGGCATAGAATTGGAGGTGGAGATAGAGCCATGAGGGCAGCGGCGGGCATTCCAAACTGTATTAAGTATGAGGGTGGCGGTGAACATTCCAAAGAGTGGTTGGAGAAGTTTAGGCAAAGATAAAGGCCATGAGGTTGGTGGCGGGCGCCTAGGGGGTCAATGGGTGATGACAAAACTCTTAATAAGTGCCTGTGTGTTTGGCTGAAAGTAGAACTGCACATGTACATGGTAGGAAAACGTGACGAGCAGCGGAGTGACATTGCACAAGCCCTCCGAATTTCTCCGTGTAGCATCATGGCCGCCACATGCTAGGTTCTCAGCATGCGTACGAGGCTTCATGCCAAGTGTTGCCTTGAAGCACTTTGATTTGCAGCTATGCGTAGCTAAGGAGCTTTGGGCCCCGGTGCAAGTTTTACATGGGGCCCCCCAAGCACTCTATACATAACAATTGATAAGGCGGATTTCCACAGTATTAGAGATGCAAGAAGGGGATGGGAAACAGTTTGTTAATGATTACTACTATTTAAAGCATCTATTGAAGTGATTATTACCGCCACAGGGCCAATAGAGAGCTAATATTGTGCTTGAGGGAGGGCCCCTCTGACCTGAGGGCCCCGATGCGGTTGTTACCTCTGCAACCCCTATTGCTATGCCACTGCAACTATGACCTATTTTACAGGAGCAAATTTTACAAACAATAGTCAGACAGATCAATTCAGGCAACACAACATCAGCATTGGATTATCATTATTGCTCTTTGGATCAGGGAAACACTGAAAACGATTTGTCATATTTATAGCTACACTTATTCTTTAAAAGCAGGAAAAAAAAGCAACATGTTTGTAGGCAGCAGTGCTCGGTGCCATAAATAAGTCCTCACTGCGTGTCGCTGGACAGATAGTGTATCAATATGTCACAGGGTGACACACAGAGCTGCATTTTGCCTAAAACTTTGTATCGCTTTCTCTTCGGCATAATTATAGCGTTTGGCAGGCGAGATCTGACTCCGCTGCCAAAATTCTGAGAAGAACTAGAGAGGTAAATACTCCGCCGCTCGCGCTGGAAATGGAAATGTAATGATTTAACGTGGGCGATGAAGAGAGTGGTGCGTGCCAGTTCCCCGGCGTGGCTGAACACCTGAACGCGGGCAGGCGGTGCTCACAGCTCCTGAAGGGCCTTTGTCTTATGTATACCTGCCTGCCGGTAATTACACACCTGCCGTTATGGATTGGAGTTAAAAGTGCATCCTGCTCCATTGTGTACATTTTGCATTTCAATCGACTCAACCTACCTGCAGAGTCGCACTTATGTTCTGCCTGGCAAATCTCTTCTGCACCTGGCTGAAGGGCAGGATTGCAATTATTCCCCCACAACAACAGCAGCAACCACCTATCCCCCCCTCCCCTTAAGCCATTTCTATTATTGCTTTCCTCTCTCATAAAGCATCTTTGCAGCTTAGTTTCTGAACAAACAGCTGTAAATGCCAGCAGAACTCATATGGACATGTGAGTTTGAGTGTATCCCAGGTCATACAGCATTACTTTCCATATGGACACAGGCTGGAATTCAATAAAAAAGCAAAAACAAAATCTGATTCAAACACTACAACAAGGATTTTGCCTATCTGGTAATGTATGCAGTGAGCAGAGGTTATGTTAATAAGGCCCGGTTCACACTTGCGGTTTTGCAAAAACCGCACCGGATGTCCGGACCGCACCGGAGCCGGATCGGACCTGAACCGTACGGTTCCTGTCCGGATCCGGTCCGGTTGCATACGGTTTCCGTGCGGTATGAACACGGTTGCGGTCCGGATCCGGATTCTAAAAGAGATAACAACCTGTATAAAAACAAAAAAAAATGTTGGGGTCTGGGAGGTCAGCAGAAGGGGGACCTGTGGAATCAGGCCCTCCGCTGTTTAGCACTCACCTCCACCTCCAACATGCTGCCAACATCTCCAGCTCGTGCTGCTCCACTCCAAAATGGTTGCCCATGTGTCCCCGATACAATATCGCCGCAACAATCCTCATAGGAAGTGGGGTAGAACATCCGGATTTTTTGCCAGTGTGTTGTGCGCTCTCCGGTTCTCATTGGTTTCCATTGGCCGGATGGTGCAGTCCGGCTCCGCCCCGGATACGGCTGCCGGAGGAGCCGGACCAAAAAATAGCGCATGTTGGAACGGACACCGGAGTCCGGATCCGGTCCGGCTCCGGTCCGGACGAAACGGACACATGTGAACCCTGGCATAGACTTACATTGCTATGCCGTGCGTCCGTTTCGTCCGGCCAGCATGCGGTGCGGCTCCGGCACGGCTATTCCGGATAGCCACCGCTAATGTGAACCGGGCCTTAATAACTTCCCTTTTAACCACTTCAGCCCTCAGGTTGTTTTCACCTTATGGATGAGAGGAATTTTCACTCTTCAGCGCTCCTCCCTTTCATTCCCCAATAACTTTATCACTACTTATCACAATAAAATGATCTATACCTGCGTTGTTCCACCACCAATTAGGCTTTCTTCGGGTGGTACATTATGCTAAGAATCATTTTATAATAAATGCATTTTAACGGGAATAATAAGAAAAAAAATGGGGAAAAAAAGCATTATTTCCCACAGTGATCAGCCATTATAGTTTTAAAATAAAATGTTCTTCTGTGGATAAAAGCCACACATTTTATTTGCCCATTTGTCCTGATTATTGCAACATTTAAATTATATCCCTAGTACAATGTATGGTAACAATATTTTATTTGGAAAAAAGAAGGTGCATTTTTTTCAGTTTTACATCCATCACTAATCACATGCCAATAATTTCAAAATAATATATCCTCTAGACATACATATTGTATGTAGGTGTAATTTACTATTTGGCCACAAGATGTCCTCGTGCATTACTTCCTATAAGTTTACAATAAGTACGCTTAATTGAAATTAATGTGTTACACTGTAACTAGGGAAGTGATGCCTGCAATCACGGTGGCATGGGGAGAGATGAACGAATAGGAACTTTGTTCCCATTCATTAATCTAATGATGGCGCTGGGAGCGGCAGAAATGAGCGAGTGGGAGGCAGCGCGGTGATATTAGTTAAGAATGATCACTATTTTTGAACAAAAACAGTGATCATTCTTGACGGACAAGAACGGATTGGCTCAGGGAACTTTTGTCCCCTGCCACCATTCCCCCCCTGTTGCTGAGAACATCGCAAACGTGGGTTCCTGCACACAGCGCCCTAACTGCAGGGAAGTGACTATCGTGTCCCTACGGCTGTAGAAGCTGCCGCTGCGGACATGAGGCTCACGTCCCAGCTGCAGAAATGGTTAATTGAACACAATTAAAATATACAAAAGAAAGAGGGTTTGCACCTAATGATGTCTGATAGCTGAATATGAACAGTCTGAATAGAATATTCCTGTTCTGGAGACAGGATTGTGCATATATAAATCCCTGTCAGTCCTCTCTCATAGCTTAATCAGAGCAGAGAATTAGCTAACTAACTAGTGCACACATAACTATAAACACCATTGGAAAACGTTACGCTTTACCTCTTAAAGGGAAGGTCCAAGCAAAATAAAAAAAATGAGTTTCACGTACCTGGGGCTTCTACCAGCCCATGCAGCCATCCTGTGCCCTCGTAGGCACTCACTGCTACTCCAGTCCCCCGCTGGCAGCTTCCTGACCTCGGAGGTCGGCGGGCCGCATTGCGCACATTTTTACGCATTCCCGCTAGTACAGGAACATTAACACATACATTTTTACGCGTAAGTGGTTCAATGCATACATTTTTACGTGTTGCACCACTGATGCGTAAAAATGTATGTGTTAATGTTCCTGTACTAGGGGAAATGCGTAAATACTTACGCAATGCGGGCCGCCGACCTGCGAGGACGGCAAGCTGCCAGCGGGGGACTGGAGTAGCAGTGAGTGACTACGAGGGCACAGGATGGCTGCATTGGGCTGGCAGAAGCCCCAGGTAAGTGAAACTCATTTTTTTATTTTGCTTGGACCTTCCCTTTAAGAAGGCTTTGTCAGGGATGCTAGACATTTATGTACAGTGAAAAAGTGCTGGTGCACAAAGCAATCAATCTATACAGCACTGGGTCCCCGATCCCCTGCCCTAGGAATTGCATCCAATCTCTATGAGCAGGGGTGTTGCTAGGATCTGGGGCATCTTTTGGGCACTCCAGCCAGAAAATGGGTGTGGCCACGCACTAGAATGTGGGTGGGGTCATGGGTGGAGCCAAATTTACATGAACTTAACAGCGGTCGAAGTAATCCTGCCCAGCAAAATGTTGGATAAAGCCCTCTCTTCATTAATACAGAAATAACACCCAAAAATGCAGTATATCACATAGATAGGCAGTGTCATTTAAACATAACTAGGCAGAGTTACCTGGCTTCTGTGCTGGCTGGTCTGGATTTCTGCTGGGCGGGCTGCCTGCTGCCAGGTTATCTGGCAGTTCCCCCCCCCCCCCTCCATGGCATTCCTGACCGTCTAGTGGACCCCCTCACATGTTCCAACTGGCCTTCCATTGCAGTACCACAGCTCCCTTGCATGCCCCCATAAAGGCATCACAGTGCCCAGCATGGCACCACAGCACCCAGTATGCCCACATAGAGGCACCACAGCACCCAGCATACCCTGATTGATGCACCACAGCTCCCAGCTGACTCTGCCTGGGTGACATCCGGGGCCCCCCAGAATAGATCCAGGGCACGTGCCACTGATCTTTGGGGCTAGCAACACCCCTAGCTATGAGTAGCAGCCATTACAGGTGTCCATGAATTTTAAGGCCAAAGTATAGGTGACACAAGAGGTTAATCAGTTAGGAAGGAGTTACATTTTTTTGAAACTTTCAATGAATGATTGCTGTTACATTCACTTTTAAACTGGTGCACATATACGCGCACGGGCATTTGCATGTGCACGTGCGAGGAACAATGGGTGCATGAGACAGCGGAATTACTGGAGGACGTGAATCTTTAGGGAGGTACATTAGGACATGAGAGCCAGGTCCAAGAACAGTAAATAGTTAAAGGGAATGTCTGAGGTAGATAAAAATAAATCTACTTATGTGGGGCTTCCTCCAGCCCCTTGCAGCCATCCTGTACCCTCACAGCTCTCCCAGCTGGTGGCCCGGAGTCCCCTCCAGTGCAGATGCCAACTTCACCAAGTCGGCATCTACTGTGCCTGCGCGAGAGCTGCTGACGTCATCTGGAGTGTTCTGCGCAGACACAGAACTACTGCACCCGCGCAGTAAACTCCAGAAAAGGTCAGCGGGACCGCAAGCAGCTCTTAGAGAGGTTGGCATCTGCACTGGAGGGGACCACCGGGCCACCGGCTGGCGGAGGAGCTGCAGCGAGGGCACCGGACGGCTGCAAGGGGCTGGAGGAAGCCCCAGGTAAGTAGATTTTTCTTTTTTTAAGTATCTCAGACATTCTTTTTAAGGGAACTGGCAGTTGTGCATAAGAACTGCATAAAGCACAATCTGCTAAAAATGGCTCCATGGTGCCCTCTCAAGCAGCTGTCACACCACGCACCTGCCTGGGTTGTCTATGCCTAAAAATGGCCCCACATGAACTGCACTATCCATTCCAAGAAAACCCACCAGACTGACTGCCTGCCATAAGACAAATTTCCCACTCTTTCCTAACTCCACATTGTGAAGGTGTTTTGGTAAATAGCTATATATAAAGCAATGTTTTTATGAATCATTTATAAATGTTATGATGATGAGTAAGCAGCCAGTCGCTCATCTGCTTCTGTTTATCAACACCTCCAAGGTGAACAGAATTCATCAAACGACAACCAAACCTCGTGCCGACAGCCGGAGATGGGATCCTATTCTAACACAACATATGGCGCACAGAGCGTTGTGTCTTGCTAGAACACCTATGTGATACGATATATCTTCCAGGCAGCGAAACCCAAAACAAATTCTGCATCTTATCTGTTCCAGATACATTTTTTCACAACCCCCACATAAGAGTTTCTTGTCTTTAAATCCCGCCTGTGCTTTTCACTTGCTGGATATTTACCAGTGTGTCATGGGTTAGTTTGATTGAGGCCTAAAGTGAACCCGAAGTGAAAACAAACTGATGAAATGAACACATGTATTTATCTTCCTACCAGGGGCATAACTAGAAGTCCCCGGGCCCCCCTGCAAGAATTTGAGCAGGCCCCCCACCCCCACCCCACCCTGGGGCCCGCTCAAGGCCGTTTTGGGGGGGCAGGAGGGGAGAGCTTTGCACATCAGCAGGGAGGGGGGACAGTCCCCTCCCTCACCTCGGGCTCTCCCCTCTGCGCTCCCCTCCTGCATCTATCTAAGTGGCAGCAGCGGAGGGGGCAGAAGCTATAATTACCTCCATTCACCACCGGAGGTCTCCGATCTGCAAGGGCTTCACATTACTTCCTGTTTCAACAGGAAGTAATGTGAAGCCCTTGCAGATCGGCAACCTCTGTGGTGAATGGAGGTAATTATAGCTGCTGCCGCCGCTGCTGCTGACACCGGGGCAGGGGCTGCTTCCCCTATTGTTTGCCAAGAAACCCATACAGAGTACTCAAGGAACCCTGGTTGAAAAAGCCTGTGATAGGTACACACCATACTATTTTCTGGCAGATTTACCTGCTAGATTGAGTATTTACAACATGTCCGATCTGAATTTTTCAATTTTCCGATTTTTTTAAAATTGTTTTTTTGATCAATTTTCATTCAGTTCTATGAAAATTGATTTAAATAAATCAAAAAAATGATTAAAAAGAGGTAAAAAAAAAATCGATCGAAATTCAGATTCGGACTTGTTGGAAATAATCGGTGCCAGAAAATTGTATGTTGTGTACCGGGCATAAAAATACCTTTTGATATTCTATCAAAGGAGTAGCAATAGGGGATGTGAAGTTTGCCACCGCATCAGGGCCCCTGGACCAGAGGGGCCCTCCTTCAGCCATTGAATTAGCTCTTTTTTGGTATTATGTTAGTAATTATCACCTCTATAGATGCTTTGAATAGTGGTAGTCATTAACAAACGGTTCTTCTATCCCCCGATTGCACATCTTTAACACCTTGGCTGTTCTTGGCAGCTTTGGTGCTAAATATCAATTGTTCTGTATAGAGTGCTGGAGGGGGGGGGGGGGGGGGGGGGTTCATGTAAAAATTGCACTTGGGCCCATAGCTCCTTAGCTATGCTACTGAATCCCATGGTTGTAATACATACTGTATTTAAACATTTACAAAGTAGAATGAATGTTTTCACCACCAAGACACAAACGCACTGACTGCTATTCAATGGTCACCAATCCTTGGTTCGCCTCCTCTTTTTATATAAAACAATAACACACAGAGGTAGCGCCACTCAGGTACACATATGCATAACTATGCACACAAGTCCAGTGGGTCTTAGTGGACCGTGAGTCTGGCACAATAGGGTGTGGTGGAGGCTATACTATCGGTCAGTGAGCAGATTGACAAGTGTATGGAAGATTGAAGCCACTGTGGATTTGAAAAACTTGTTCATACTAGAAGAGACTATATTTTATATGGACTTGTGTGCATAGTCATGCATATGTGTACCTGAGTGGTGCTACCTCTGTGTGTTACAGAATGAATGTTTTGTTGTCTCTGCTCAGTGGCATCTTATTAATAATAATAATAATAATCTGAACATTTGTATAGCGCTTTTCTCCTGTCGGACTCAAAGCGCTCAAGAGCTGCAGCCACTGGGACGCGCTCAAGAGGCCACCCTGCAGTGTTAGGAAGTCTTGCCTTGAACTCCTTACTGAATAGGTACTTGACCTAGCCAGGATTCGAACCTTGGTCTCCCAAGTCAAAGGCAGAGCCCTTAACCAGTACACTATCCAGCCACTACATTAAGAGTCCTAGATTTAAAATACGTCAACTATTGACCTTTTACTATCTCCTTCTGCTCTCAGAAGTTTTATTCTGCCAGGAAGACTTTTATGGCTGTAATTTCGTTATCAGTGATTTTTACTATGTTCCCAATAAGCTTCCAACAAGACAGAAGCTGTCACTTCCATGCCTAAAAATTAACTTTTTCAGGCAGCGAAATAAAAAGTAAATCAGCATGGTTATTAATAGGTTTTGCACTGTACGTACACATGTTTATCTGATCATGTCACATGTCATCTCGGGTACACATTAAAGTGGAATTTCATAGCTTATACATTTTATTTAGCTTCTAAGGATCTGTTCCACTTTCAATGATTTCATCCAACAAAGCTCCGTCTGACAACTGCCAAATGGTTCTTTTAATGTAGATCTCTGGTCCAAGTAACAGCACAGTATTGCTTTTCATGTGACTAGGCTATAACCCAACAGGCTATTATTGTTTGTAGTGATTGGAGGAACTTCTTGCAGTGCTGTTCATTGGCTGACTGTCAAAGTTTGCGAACCTACAAAATCCGACGAGAACGCAGGTTTGCTGTTAACCTACCAAACTGCACTACAAATTTAATAGTAGCCTCCCAATCACCAGCCAGTACCCCTCTATTATGTTGGTGTTTCAGTTTGGCAAAACTGATTTAAAGCTCCTGAGGGGGTCTAACACCTGGACAGAGGCATGCCGGAGGGGGATCCATGCCAAAAGTCCCATGAAAAATTACAGAGTTGACACAAAGTCGGGTTTTAATCCCTAAAGGGCAGGAATCACATTATGCACAGCTCTGGGTGTCAGTGGGCTGTGGAGTGTCCCACACAGAGAAACACAATGGTACTATCAGAATACAGTGAAATAATAATGCACTGGAGTGGTTTTTGCGTGCAACTTAATGAGGCAACAACAATAGTAGTATTGTGCACACAGCTCTGGGAGTCAGTGGGCTGTGGGGTGTCACACACACAAAAAAGTCCTGTCTGTAAAATACAAGCTCTAGTATATTGGCAAATGTAAAAGATATACAGTAAGCTTTCAGCTTGTAAGCCTTCTTCAGTCTCTATTCCTGTTGACTGGCAATGTGCAAGAAGGAGGTAGAGATTTTTTTTTTTTTTGCAAATATAAGTGTCCTCTAGATACAATAATCACAAGGGATCTTGAAAGGATTGTGAGGTATTTATGGCAAATAGATAAGACCCTTGGTTTAGTTAACGCCTGCATAGACTCAGGCTGACATGGAGAGTTTTTCTTTTTTTAACAGACCCTATCCTGCTCACAGTACGCTCACTGGAGCCTGGAAACAGTTGTTAAAGAGGAACTTCAGCCTAAACATACTGTCATTAAGTTACATTAGCTATATTAATTAAAATAGATTGGTAATATCATCTCTTACTCACCCTGTTTTAAAATAATGGGCAAATGTTTGTGATTTCATGGGGCAGCCATATTTTTGATTGGAAGGAGGTGAAAGGGAGCATGTTCCAACTGTCCTGTGTGCTGATCACCCCTCCCAGCTGTGTGCACTAGGCTTCAAATATCAAATTCAAAATTTAAAAAAAAATTGCGCCAAAACAGCAGAACGAGAACAACAGAAATCCCATTATGCGTTGCATAGCATCAGGGGAAAAAGGCACAGGCAGATTTCTTTGATGGGCGGAGCTTAGCTTCTGTGCAACTAAAAATGAGGCTTGGGTAAGAAAAACAAAGTTCTGATGCTGTGAAACTGTTAAAGAAACACCAAGCCTTTTCAGTGCTGCTGAGTAGATTTTTAATCTAGAGGTTTACTTTAACTGAATATTACTGAGTGAAGGGGAGGGGGCACTTAGGCAGCACAAAGATTCCCAGGGAGGGGGGGCAGTGCCCCAGTATAGCGCCGCCCATGTCTACCTCTATATTCTACTTTAAGGTGTTCTGTGGCCCCTTTTCAAAGTGCAATTTAAATGAATAGATATGTTCTTTTCACAAGTACTAATCTTTTTTTCCCTGTCTCCTGTAGAAACAGCTGTTCTGTCTCTCTCCTGCTTCTTTCTAATTATTCGTCTAGTTAGACGAATATTGTGCTGCAGGAAGAGGCAGACAATACAGCAGCTGTTCCTCCCTGCTCTCAGCCTGTCCCTCCCCCTGCACGTCATCTGATGAGTCATCCCTGACTTTTCTGCAAACTCCAGACAGCAGGGGGAGGGAGATCTGACTCCTGTGGCTTCAGCTCAACCAATCTCTCAGCTCACAGCAGTACAGGGAGACTGTGTACTGACCCGGAAGCACTTTACATTGCAGCCATCTTGCTCAAAGGTTTTTAAAATTGTGTTTTATTAATGAAGTTATTTATTGGCAGCGGGGAGTGGCAAAAATAGGAGAAATGAAGAGGGGGAATAATGGGGGAAACAGTAATATGTTTATTTTAATGTGCTGTACATTCACCAGATCTCCTTTAAACTAAGTATTGTGCCAAACCCAGTTCCAGGAAGGATCCAGTCATGCTTGGTGAAATAAATCATTCTGATAGTTGTCCTTTCAATTCTTGCACTGTGTCTAGTCGTCCTGAAAGACAGAGAAGTTTTAGAGCGTTAGCATACATTGATGGGAAAATTTACATCTGAACTCTTTCACATTCAGAATATAATTTCTCGCCCATCTTTTAGCATGAGTCCTGTTGCTTGTGAATATGCAGCGCTGCCACACTGGGATATTATGATTATTGGACAGAGATTCATCTTCCTCTCTGCACTCCAGGAGCGATGAGGAGGCAGTCTGAGTACATTCCAATCAATAACATCCACCTTTGGACCGTATTGATTGCTCTAAGCAAGAGCCTTTAAATGAACTTGTTTAATGCAGGCTCTTGGATTGACTTGCAAAGCAAAGTCACAGGCCATTAAAGGCTGGCATGGATTATCTATGGTAACTGAGAGTAACTTGAAGGGAATGGTTCTGATGGAACAATGCATCAGGCAAAACAATTACACAGCATCTCCTTTGTTTATCAGGAAGATCTATGTCATGACAGAAGAGAGGGAATAACATCAAGCAACAAGTACGATGTATTCCATTAATGCCTTCCAGGAAACATTGCAGATAATAAACTTAAAGGACCTCTCTCGCAAAAATCTTAACATTTAAAATATATGTAAACACATACAAATAAGAAGTACATTTCTTCCAGATGAAAATGAGCCATAAACGACTTTTCTCCTATGTTGCTGTCACTTACAGTAGGAAGTAGAAATGTGACAGAACCGACATGTTTTGGACTAGCCCATCTCCTCATAGTTCACAGGGATTTCTTTATTTTCAAAATGCACTTAGTGAATGGCAGTTGCTCCGACCAACTGACATAAAAGTGTACAGCGAGCAGGGAGGCTGGCCAGCACCTTTGTATAAATCTTTTTCAGGGAATGTCTTTATAAAGAAAAAAGGCCATGCTGAGAATCCCCTATGGAGAGATGGACTAAACCTGTCACGTCTGTCAGATTTCTACTACTAACTGTAAGTAACAGCAACATGGGAGAGAAATAATGTATGGCTCATTTTACTCAGGAAGAAAAGTACTTCTTATTTGTATCAGTTTTACATTCTAAGCTTTTCATGACAGTTCCTCTTTAAAGGAATACTGAAAAAAATATTACTTTTACTTACCTGGGGCTTCTTCTTGTCCCTCGTGATGCCAAGGATTTTTTAGAAAAGGCCAAAAAGGCCCGGGTCTTGGGTGGCTACAGCCCAATGGGCACCTGGACATGAAATAGGATTTGCTACATATTAAAGAAAAGGCTGCAAATGGGGAGTAACACATGAAGACAGAAGCTGATTTCCAAGAGAATTGTGCATGAAAGAGAGATTCTGCAGTACAGGGATGATACAAATGAAAGAGGAGGAGACTCATGGCATGGGAGGGGCTGCTGTGCTTGGAAGGGGATCCCCAATAGGACTAGGGGCAAAGAAAATTCTTGAAAATAAATCCAGCCTTGCTTAAAGGTCCCTCACTGTCTTCCGGGTTCCTTCTGTTAATCCTCTATCTGCCCCAGTAAGGTCTGCTGGTCAGCTGGGTCATGTGCTACCGCGATGATTCGGCGGTGAACCTTTTCAAATGCGCTCCCATTACCAGGCATGCTCTGAGCTTGCACACCGAGTCTTCTAACTATGCAAGTGTAGAACACTCTCAGCAATGGGAGCATGTTTGATGAGCCGCGCCGATAGGTCAGTGCATGAGCTAATTGGTAAATACAGGATGTAACAATAAGTCTGCTTCCATGAAAGCAGGAAGTAGACACACTGCAGATTTATTGCAGAATTTGTATCAGCTGTAATAAAGACATGTTTTTCTTTAAAGGTTATTAGGCTGTTGGGTATCTTTTAGAGCTGAAGATGGCCACTAAGGGTCCAATTTCTAGCAAAAAATCGTTTGTGTGATCAGATCATTCTGATCGGGTGTGATCCGAATGGTTGTAAATAATCTCTGTTGATGAGCACAATTGATTACGAATGGTTATAAAAACGATGTGGATTTTCATCCGATTGAAATTCAATTGAACCAAAATTTGGATTTTCTAGTTGGTTGTGATAGATAGGAAGCAAAGATTGGTTCGCTGATGGTGTAGTGAACGGTGTTTTACGATATAACCCTTCCAATCAGATCCCTTCTGATCAGATCGCTCGAACATCACGTTAAGGTTTTTGCCGCCCAAATCAGCCCCTAATTTGTGGCCAGATTTGCATGTTTCTGATTTGCTCTCATTACTTTCTGCTTCAGGCTAAAGAAGAAAGCAAGACACAGATTATCTGGACCAGCAAATCAGATCGTTACAAATACATCACCTGATCAGAATGACCACATGCACCATCTTAAAATGATCTGCGCATGAGCAGTGCTACTCATCATGGACCGGATGTACCCTAAAGAGTTAATGTCAACCTTTTAATCGCAGCGATGATTAATATGTCGCTATAAATAAACCCGACTCGTCCTTCTGCAATTATAAATGAAGAATGCTCGGAATTGGATTTCTACTATTAGAGATTTTCTACGTGTTAATGAACTGCTTAATTTGGATATTTTGTCTAATGCATGTGATAATTAATTTTAAAATAACCTGTCCTTGTATGCAGTCCAATTAGACTTTATACACAAATGGATGGAGGGGAAGAAAAAAGAACTCCTTTTTTTCAGATAAGGAAAATTATTCATTCAAGTCTCCATAAATCATTTACTTTGTGGATCCGTTTTTAATTATATAAATGTTACCATTATCTGCTTTATTGTAAGGATAGGTAATTTTGTGATGAATTTTAATGGAGACAGACGCAGCACAAAACCATATGAAACTTTTTTTTAATTTGCTACTAACAAAAACTGATACAGTATCTATTTTTAGGAAAAAAGAAAGGAAAATGGAAAACATGAACAAACAGTGAACTCATCCACTCACATTGATTGTATAATAATAATAATAATAATAATAATAACAAAGTTTATTTCTACATTTTTGGTAAAGAAAATTATTTTTTTAAGGACAAAAAAAGAAAGAAAGAAAAGAACAACCAGCCAAAACATTCGAAAACACTTATGTTTATATTCTGGGAGTTTCTGTGTTGCTGTACTTAAAGAGGAACTCCAGCCTAAACAAACATACTGTCATTAAGTTACATTAGTTATGTTAATTAAAATAGATAGGTAATACAATCTCTCTAAAAGAACATGCAAATGTTTGATTTCATGACGGCAGCCATCTTTTTGGTTGAACGGAGGTGACAGGGAGTATGAGACACAGTTCTACCTCTCTCCTGTGTCCTGAGCACCTCTCCCAGTTGCTAGGCAATGTGAACAACAACATAGGAAATCCCATCATGCTCTGCACAGCATCAGGGAAAAAAGCCCGGGCTTTTTTTTCTTTGATGGGTGGAGCTTAGCTAAAAATGCAGCTAAAATCGATGCTTTGGTAAGAAAAACAAAGTTCTGATGCTGTGAAACTGTTAAAGAAACACCAAGCCTTTTCAGTTCTGCTGAGTAGATTTTTAGTCCGACGGTTCACTTTAAAGGACCACTATCGCGAAAATCTTAAAATTTAAAATGCATGTAAAGGCAGCGAAATAAGAAGTGCATTTATTCCAGAGCACAATGCGCCATAAATTACTTTTCTCCTATGTTGTTGCCACTTACAGTAGGTAGTAGAAATCTGACAGAACTAACAGGTTTTGTACTAGCCCATCTCCTCATTGGGGATTCTCAGGGGTTTCAAGCACTTAGTGAATGGCAGTTGCTCCGTCCAACTGCCAAAAAGGTGTATGGTGAGCAGGGAGGCTGACCAGCATCTTTGTATAAATCCTTTTCAGGTAGAGTCTTTATCAAGAACAAAGGACATGCTAAGACTCCCTCAAGAAGAGATGGACTAGCCCAAAACCCATCGGTTCTGTCAGATTTATACTACCTACTGTAAGTGAGAGCAAGATGGGAGATAAGTAATTTATGGCTCATTTTACTCTGGAAGAAATGTACTTTTTATTTGTATGTTAATACATGAGTTTTAAATTTTAAATTTTTTCGCGATTGTGGTCCTTTAAAGAGGCACTGTAATGACATATAGTAGAATGTGGAAAAAAATCACTTTTATGGTAGTTTTCCAGGTTTCAGCATCATAAACACAATGGCCTCAATTCACTAAGATCATGCTAGAGATAATAAAGCAAGAGAAAACTTACCTCCACACGTGAGAGAGTTATTTTACCTCTTCATTCCTTAAGTTACCTCTCCTGTAGTTAATTTACCACCTCTGTAGTTAATTTACCTCCTCTGTAGTTATTTTCACACCCAGTTAATTAACAGCCTGTATTTAACTCTGGAGTTATTTTAAGGATTGGAGAGTTAATTTAAAGACAGAAGAGTTAACTTTAGGTTTGCCTGAGGTAAAATGTTTCCTGAATACTACATGCCTTATCACCATGGTAACAACTCTAGAAGAGTTATTAAAGACAGGAGATAAGCTTAGTGAATTGAGGCCATTGGCTTCAATTCACTAAGATCATGCTGGAGATAATAAGGCAAGAAAAAACTTACATCCACACAGTGAGAGAGTTATCTTATCTCTTCATTCCTTAAGTTACCTCCTCTGTAGTTAAGTTACCTCCTCTGTAGTTAAGTTACCTCCTCTGTAGTTATTTTCACACGCAGTTAATTAACAGCCTGTCTTTAACTTTAGAATTCTGGAGTTATTTTAACCCATTCGCGTTCCGTCGTTTTCACTTGATCAATGTTCACCTCCCATTGATTAGCCTATAACTTTATCACTACTTATCACAATGAACTGATCTATATCTTGTTTTTTCCGCCACCAATTAGGCTTTCTTTGGGGGGTACATTTTGCTAACAGCCACTTTACTGTAAATGCATTTTAACAGGAAGATTAAGAAAAAACGGAAAAAAATTCATTATTTCTCAGTTTTCAGCCATTATAGTTTTAAAATAATACATGCCTCCATAATTAAAACTCACGTATTGTATTTGCCCATATGTCCCGGTTATTACACCGCTAAAATAATGTCCCTATCACAATGTATGGCGACAATATTTTATTTGGAAATAAAGGTGCATTTTTTCCGTTTTGCATCTATCACTATTTACAAGTTTAAAATAAAAAAATATAGAAATATTTCATCTTTACATTGATATTTAAAAAGTTTAGACCCTTAGGTAAATATTTACATGTTTTTTTTTATTGTAATGGGTTTTTTTTATATTAAACATTTTATTTGGGTATTTTTGGGAGGGTGGGATGTAAACCAAAGTTTTTTAATGTAAATGTGTGTTGATTTTAATTTTTTTTACTTTTTGTTGTAGTTTTACTTTTTGGCCACAAGATGGCGGCCATGAGTTTGTTTACATGACGTCACTCTAAGCGTAACACACGCTTAGAGTGACGCATCGGGGAGGGAACGGCCAGAAAAAGCGAAGCTTCCGAGAGAAGCTGTCGCTTTTTTGAGCGGGGGAGAGGAATCAATGATCGGGCACCATAGCCCGATACATTGATTCCGTGGCTACCGGATCCGCGGCCGGGAGTGTGCGTGCACGCGAGCTATCAGCCGCGGGAGCGCGCGGTAGCGCGCATGGTTCCTGGATGTAGTTTCTACGTCCAGGAACCAAAATAGGTTAAGGATTGAAGAGTTAACTTAAAGACAGAAGAGTTAACTTTAGGTTTGCCTGAGGTAAAATGTTTCCTGAATACTACATGCCTTGTCACCATGGTGATAACTCTAGAAACGTTATTAACCTCCTTAGCGGTAACCCCGTGCTGAACACGGGGTAAGCCGCTGCGGAGGATTCCTCAGGCCCTGCTGGGCCTATTTGCATAATTTTTTTTTAAACATGCAGCTAGCACTTTGCTAGCTGCGTGTTTGGTCCGATTGCCGCCGCACGCCGCTGATGCGCCGCTATTCGCCGCGATACAGGGCCCCCCCGCATACCCCTTGCACAGCCTGGCCAATCGCTGCCAGGCTGCGCTATGGGGTGGATCGGGATTCCCTGTGATGTCACAACGTCTATGACGTTGATGACATCACTCCGTTTGTCGCCACGGCGACGGGGGAAGCCCTCAAGGAAATCCCGTTCAGAACGGGATTTCCTTATGGGCAAGCGGTGCTGGCGGCGATCGGACACTACGAGGGGACGCCGCAGGGAGGGGGGAAGCATGTAGCTAGCGCTAGGCTAGCTACATGCTAAAATAAAAAAAGGGGTGAAAAAAAAACCTCCTGCGGCCGCGCAGCCACGGGAATCATACCGCCAGGGAGGTTAAAGACAGGAGATAAGCTTAGTTAATTGAGGCCATAATATATCTATATATTGCTGTATATTGGTATGTAGCCCCGCCCTCCCAGTGATGCTAAGCCTAGGCTGTTTAGCTATGCGGAATTCTCCTCTCAGAGTATTCTGGAAAAACAAGCATTATTTTCCCTGGCTTCAGAATTCTCAGAAACAAACATCCATGGAGCTGCACCCGACAGGACTAAAGATGTCGCCACCTGTGAAAAAATAAATCAGGGTGTGGTCAAACACTGACTAAATAATTTATAAATTAATATTGTAAAAGCATAAGCCATTTTATTCATGATGTTATTTCCATTGCTGTTCCTCTCAATCTGTTGTGATGGAAAGTACAATGGATTTCAGAATTAGCATCTTCCAGTAACCCCTGAATTGCAATGCATGCTACCACGTCAACAAACATTTGTAACATGGGTGTAGCATGCACGGTGTCCGGTAGCACGGTGTCCATTCTTACAATGGTATCCAATGCACTGCAGTGGCCAGTGGCGTAGCGAAGGAGCTGTGGGCCCCAATGCAAGTTTTACAATGGGGCCCCCCAAGCACTCTATATATAACAATAGATACAGCGCACCAAAACCTGCCAATTACAACTACAGTGTCAGAGATGCAAGAAGGGAATGGGGGGCAGTCAGTTAATGATTACCACTATTCAAAGCATTTTTATTTTTATTTATTTTATTTATATAGCGCCGACATATTATGCAGCACTGTACAGAGTATATTGTATTGTCACTAACTGTCCCTCAGAGAGGCTCACGATCTAGTTCCTACCATAGTCGTATGTATCGTGTAGTGCATGTATGGTCTAGGGCCAATTTTTTTTTGGGGGGAAGCCAATTAACTTATCTGTATGTTTTTGGGATGTTGGATGAAAACCGGAGTGCCTGGAAGAAACCCACGCAGACACGGGGAGAACATACAACTCCTTGCAACTCCTTGCAGATGTTGACCTGGCTGGAATTCGAAACAGGGACCCAGCGCTTGCAAAGCAAGAGCGCTAACCACTATGCCACCGTGCGGCCCCACGGGGAAACAGAAGTGATTATTATGAGCACAGGACCAATAGAGAGCTAATACTGTGGTTGAGGGAGGGCCTTTTGGGGCCCCGATGCGGTCGCTACCTTTGCAACCCCTATTGCTACGCCCCTGGCAGTGGCAACAGGCACGAGTGAAGACACCTTTGTCCAGTCATTACAGCACAATGGTTTGCGATTGTAACTTACAGTTCTATTCAATGCGCATGGTGTGAAGGTACCCTTATATGCAGTGACAACAAGGTCAGCACTCTCAGAGCATCAGATTCATTTTCCAGCAGGAAATGTAGCCCTGGACATTATATTTTCACCACATGATTCCAAGTTCCTCCTGCATCCCAAAAAAGTCTTATAGAAATCGGCCGTAAAGTTGTATGAAACTCAACATTTCCTTTTTCAGAATACAGATTATATACAGCATAAAATTGACTACTACCACTAAAATAATTTGCAGCAGAACAGCATTCAAGCAGTTTAACACAGCACTTTATTCTTCAGTGGAAAGCTCCTTGCTTCAGTGGGCAGCTTCTGGCCGCATCCAAAGAGGTGATAACATTATCTTTTGTTTACATTCCTTTGTCTGCTACATTCCAATGAGTGCTAAAAATGAGCACTCTCTGCTGCTGTAGAAGCAGAGAGCTGAGAAGTGATCCCTAGATAGATTAAAATATATAAATACAGCATCTATGCAAGAAAATGCAATGACATCTTTTTACAGCAGATACACTGTACTTTGAGAATTTGTAATTTGTAAACAGACAATGATACTTGTGCACAAAAGCAAACATGGAAACTGTATGGGCAATAAAAGTAGGGAAACACTTTTTATTGAATCCTATGTCAGTTTTATCCCTTCCCTACTATTACTATGTAGAGACATTGGACTGCGGCTATACCACTGGACTAAGACTATGCTGAGACATAAGACTGAAGACCTCTCTGATGGGCAGTTAGTGTTACAAAAATATTCACTGTATTCTGTAAAGCACTGTGGCAGATGTCAGTGCTTTATGAATGCATAATAATAATAATACATTTGATACTGTAGAAAAAAACATAAGTAACTCCTTCATTATCCTGAAATACAGACACACTTCTAGAACTCCTGATTTATTAAAGCACCTATATTATGGCATCTACTGTATTTTTTGGACTATAAGACTCACTTTTTCTCCCCCAAAAGTGAGGAAAAAAAAGTCACTGCGTCTTATAGCCCAAATGCAGGGAGTTCCTGACTTGGGAATGACGGTCAATATGAACCTCCAATGTGCAATGTGCCCATGCAGAGGAGAACACTGGGACAAGCAAAGGACACAGGAGGACACAAAGTGGCATAGAGGAGGACACATAGGAGACACAGGAGGACACAAGGGGGAAAGAGGACACACAAAGAGGTACAAGGGGGCATGAGGTACAATCCAAAATATGTCCCTTTACCATGGATGCACCAGGTTTAGTATATATTTTTTCCCCTGGTTTTCGCCCTCTAAACCTAGGTGCGTCTTATGGTCAGGAGCATCTTATAGTCTGAAAAATACGGTATATGACTTTTGTTTTTGCTCATGTGGAGGTAAATTTGTAAATGCCTTCTCTTTCATGTCAAGAGTAGAGGTGGCTTACCTCTCAAATGACAATAATGTAATAGTATAAAGTTTTTTTTCATTAGCACAGGCAACGCATTCCGTGGGTGCAAACCTACTTCTTCAGGCCAAGTAGAGTGTCACCGTTTATGTAGCCAAAAGCATGGATTGCCTCTCTCTTTTATGTAATCAAAACTTAGCAGTGTTTTTTTTTTCAATCCAATCCCTTTTGGTTCACTCCAGTAATTCTAGAGTGAGCTGACTTCATCACAGATGTATACAGGAACAATGTGTGAACACTTAAAAAAAATAAACATTTTTCACAAAATTCTTTTTAACTTGTTCTCTGATACAGACCCACTTTAGGTATGCCCTAGTTACCTCGCACAGAAAACATCATTTATTGTTTACTATTTCAAAAGCACTTTAAAAGGGAAGTTTTGCTTTACTGATAAATATATTCAGACTCCTATTAATTCTCTCTGAAGTTAAAGACAAGAATACATTTTCTTCTACAGGATCAAAGCAGATCTAAATTTGTGTGAATAAAGACCTTGTCGTCCTAGACATCTACCGTATATATGCATGGAGGGAGGGATGGGGGGGAGGGGGGGGAGAAAGATGGAGAGGACAAGAGAGAAAAAGAGGGGGAATAAAAAGAGAGTAAGCTAGAAAATGAAGAGAGAAACAGAAGGCAAGTGGGAGAGGGTAAGAGTATTGCACTGCTGAGCACTGCTGAGCAAGCGCATGCACTTTTGATGTTCTTGCTGATCGCACCCCCATGCGTTGCGAAAATGCGTATAGTGGGCAGCACGGAAGTGTAGTGGTTAGGGCTCTCGCCATGCAGCCCTTGGTCCTTGGTTTGAATCCCAGCCAGGAAACTATCTGCGCTGAGTTTGTATGTTCCCCCCGTGCCTGTGTGGGATTCCTTCAGGCACTCTGGTTTCCTCCCACAACCCTAAAACATGCAGATAACTTAAGTGGCTTTCCCCTAAATTTACCCTTGACTAAGATACAAACACTACACAATACATACATAGACATATGACTATGGTAGGGATTAGATTGTGAGCCCCTTGGAGGGAAAGCTAAAGTAAAAAGACAATTTAATCTGTACAGCGCTGGGGAAGATCTCAGCGCTATATGAATACTAAATAATAACAGTGTGAACGAGACCTTAGCTGTCCATGTACAACTAGATGTTTTCAAAAGATTACAGTTTAAATCTGATAGGAAGATCCAATTAAATAAAAGTCGATTAAAAACGAGGGTACACTCAATCAGTTTTAGGTCCTTTATCAATAATATTTTGATTGGGAATGCCCATTTTTTTGCCCAAGAGCAGGAGTTGGGAGTTTTGCACAACTGACAGCCACAAAGTATCACTCAGTATAACTCTAGTGGCGGCGGCATTCCAACAATACATGAGATTTCTTCTGAAGTCTAATCTAGTATTTAGTGGGGAAAGGTCATCGGCCAGGTAAACAATCAATATTTAATAAAGTAGACATCAATTATTTACCAGATTTACCGTACATCTTTTGATGTATGGCCAGCTTGAATCACTGACCTCTGAAGAGTCTTGTGATCAGGCCTTTTGATTTCCTTTCGTCTCTCCTGGTTTCATGCTTGTTAGGAAGTCAAAGATTAGCAGGCCAGCCTAGGCAACTGAAGCAACATTGATAGGTTCCCTAATGGAAATTCCTTTAATCTTGTATCTTGTGAGCACCGACTGAGGTTAAGGGGAGGGGGACACCAAGAGCCCAATAGTGTAATATTGTATAGATGATAATTAATAATGAGTAATATAACAATTTAATACTCACAAACCAGGGTTACCATTAGGCAACCACTGTGAAGGCAGGTGGGGATATTAACCTGACCCCACTCAGGATTAAAAGTCGCTCTCTGTAGATGGGAAGAAGATGGGTACAACCCTCCACCAAGGGTGGACTTAGCAATATGTAGAAGCTTTCCAGAGGCACCAATAGAATAAAAATCACTTAAATAGGCTTAAAACCGATAGGGCTGTGGTGGGCCTATCCCATCCATGCAGACAAAGCAAACAAAGGAAGGACTGTGGCATCAACAGTCAAACAACAATTTATTTATACTCCACAGTAAAACTTTTACTGTGGAGTATAAATAAATTGTTGTTTGACTGTTGATGCCACAGTCCTTCCTTTGTTTGCTTTGTCTGCATGGATGGGATAGGCCCACCACTGCCCCATCAGTTTTAAGCTCATTTAAGTGATTTTTATTCTATTGGCGCCTCTAGAAAGCTTCTACCTACTGAGGTTAGACAGAGAGACAATGATGCACAACACAACATCTTGAAACAGCCCCCCCGAATCACAGTTATGAACCTCTAGAATCTGGTTGGAACGGAGGATTGCCATTTGGTGCATTGGTCTGACTCTAGACATCCTCTTATTTGGTAGGAAGACTGTGGCAAGTCACGAGGGTAAGGCAGTGGTTCTTCAGTCGAGTCTGAGGAAAGCAAGTAAAGAGCAGAAAAACACAGATTAGACATGATGGCCCATATGCAATTCGCCTTTTCTCCTGAATTTTTCAAACTATCACCAGCAAAATAAAGACTTAAAATAGTTTTGATGGTACTTTTCCACCTACTTTTTGGTACTTTTGCAAATTGCTGAAAAGTTACTCTAAATAAAATATGAAAAATGATCCCCTAGGAGAAAACACAGGAGAAATAAAGTAACTGCATATGGGCCCATGTGTTTGTGTTGCTGAGCTGACATTCTTTGCAGAATGTTCCAGAGTATACAGTGCTGTCATTTACTTTCAGTCTAATCCTATCATAGTCATTGCCCACTGTTCTCCCTACAATGGTCTAAGGCCAGTTTTTAAGGGATGCAACTAACATCCCAGTATGCTTTTAGGATGTGGCCTGATTCCCAGCAATGCATGCAGAAAATGCTCATGGTCCAATTTTTCTTCTTCTCAGTGGAGTGGATAGTTGCTCTTGATCTGCAAAGAACTATGGTAGTTAAAAGTATTCTACATATCACAGTCAGGGCCGGATTTACCATAAGGCATTGTAGGCACGTGCCTACAGGTGCCTGATGATGGAAATGCGGCTCACTTCCCTCCCCAAACGCCTCCCTCCCTCTTTCCCTATGCAGAGTACTGGGCGGAGTGTAAATGAGAGGTTACTCACTTTGCTCTCTGCATTCCACTGAGATCTCCGTTTAGTCGGGGGCACCTCTAGCTACTTAATATTGAGGAGGGTACCTACCTAATACATAGGGACACCTGTAGTTACTTATGACAGGTAGAGGAAGTGAGAAGTGACAGCTTGGTCACTCAGCACACTTGCGGTGTTGTTCAGCCGGGTTTTTAGGTTCATGGAAGGTGAAGTCTAGAGTGCCAGGACATTTATTTATTTATTTATTCAAGTATTTGTATAGCGCCGACATATTACGCAGCGCTGTACAGAGTTTGTCATGTCACTACCTGTCCCTCAGAGGGGCTCCCAATCTAGTCCCTACCATAGTCATAGGTGTGTATTTTTTGTAGACTAGGGCCAATTTAGGGGGGAGCCAATTAACTTATCTGTATGTTTTTGGAATGTGGGAGGAAACCGGAGTGCCCGGAGGAAACCCACACAGACACAGGGAGAACATACAAACTCCTTGCAAATGTTGACCTGGCTGGGATTCGAACCGGGGACCCAGCATTGCAAGGCAAGAGCGCTAACCACTATGCCACCGTGCTGCCCATGTGTGCCTATAGGCTCCTGTGATGTAAATCTGTGCCTGATCACAGTGCATAGTGGGCTGGAAACAATGCAATCCCGTCCTGATAACACTGGTCCATACTAAGGCAAAAGAGAGCTTGTGATGTCCCTAGGACTAGGAGGCAGTAAACCAACCCACAGAGTCTCATTTACAAAGTTGCCTCATGCTGGAGATGATTAAAGGACCATTGTCATGAAAATCTTAAAACTTAAGATATATGTAAAGACATACAAATAAGAAGCATGTTTTTTTACAAAGTAAAATGAGCCATAAATTAATTCTCTCCTATGTTGCTGTCACTTACAGTCGGTAGCAGAAATCTGAAATTACCGACAGGTTTTGGGCTAGTCCATCCCTTCATGGGGGATTCTCAGCATGACCTTTATTTTTTATAAAGACATTCCCTGAAAAAGATTTATACAAAGATGCTGGCCGGCCTCCCTGCTCACCGTACACTTTTTTGGCAGTTGGATGGAGCAACTGCCATTCACTAAGAGCTTTTGAAAATAAAGAAAACCCCGAGAATCCCCCATGAGGAGATGAGCTAGTCCAAAACCTGTTGGTTCTGTCAGATTTTGACTACTTACTGTAAGTGACAGCAAAATACGAGAAAAGTAATTTATGGCTCATTTTACACTGGAAGAAATGTACTTTATATCTGGATATGATCACATATATTTTACATTTTAAGATTTTCATGACAGTCGACTATAAGAAAATAAATGATCCAACAAACCCGCCCTGGATATACAAAAAAATACTGCTTGCTATTTAAGTGGTAGAAGTTTACAGCCTCAGTTGGGTTAAATGAGCCATGGCAATGTATATTCAAAAACTAGGGAATCAGTGGTTGAACCGGTTGAACAGTAAGGATATTTAACAATCTAGACCAGGATCGACTACAACAATCTCCAGACTGAGAAAGCCTTTGTTATTTAGGCTCACGTACTTCATAAGAGTACAGAAATTCTTAGTGATAAAAGTAAAGAATTAATTCATTTTTCAATAACCAATATTAGTAATGATCCTAATCTGCTAATTACATTTATGTAAAATTTACGTCCATACATAATTACGATTTGGACATTCAACTGATTTAGTGTAATCCATTCATAGTTAGTTTTGCACGATCTTCGTGTAATTTTATATATATATATATATATATATATATATATATATATATATATATATATATATATATATATATATATATATATATATATATATTATCATCAACAAAATTGCTATGATGTTAAGTGAGAAGTATTTTTCCTCTGCATCTTTAAAATTGATTTTCTCAAAAACTACAAGGTCTTTTTGAAAAATTACTTCTCTTTAACATACATAGCAATTTTGTAAGTTGCACCAAACGCGAACAATTAATGCTTGTTTTCCACATCTGCACAAACTGAGTGGCTGATAGGAATCTTCTACACTCCTACGATCAGTTCAGAGCTGTCGGGCATTTGAATTCAAATATAAAAGTTTGGCAAACAACATGCAAATAGCATGTGTCATTAATCGTAATAATATATAGAGTTTTTATATCTCAACAAAAGGTGGAAGTTCACTATATGGTTGTAATGATCTGCTCTGCTGTCTGCACAGGCAGACAGCTTTTTGACCATTTTTTAGGTCTGAGTGCTACAGGTCTCTGGAAATGAGACCTGTCTTCACTCTGCAAGTTTCAGAGTTGCTCTGCTGGTGAGGAATTTACATTCACTTGTCATGCAAATTGCTTAGCTGCTTCTTTTGATGGCTTGCAGTATAAATACCATTTCTTCCCAGAATTCCCTGCTGGTCGTGATGGTTTGTTCCTGCTAACTTACCTGGAGTCTCAGCCCTTTGCTTATATTGCTATCTTAGTGTAGTTAATTCTTGGGGAGTGCTCCTTGCATTCCTATTTAGTGCAGTCAGCTAGTGTATATTTGTACTGCCTATTCTGTCTTGTCTGTCTGTTGCGATTGTCTTGTCGCTAGCGGCGGTCGACAGTAAATCGTTCAGTCTGTTGGGATCACTTTTGCCCTAGCGGTAGTGGCGGGGGTTCCTTCTGTACTCTGTCGTAGGGGTGCAAGCCAGAGCAGCGGTTGCTACTGGTTGCTCCATCTGTCTGTCTGTCTGTCTGGATCGCATTCGTCCTATCGGTAGTGGCAGTGGTTCCTTCTGTACTCTGTCTGGGAGTGTAAGCCAGAGCTGTGGTTGCTACTGGTTACTCCTTCTGTCTGTCTTATCTGGAACGAACACTTGCTGTAGGCTCGGTGAGGTAATTGTTTAGCAAGCGTTCGCGTTCTCTATTCATTTTCGTGTTACAGTGGTTAGTTAGGGTGGCACGCTTGTCACTGGGCGCCTTACGCGCGGTGACCGTGTCTTAAACGCGTTCGCTGTTGCGAATGAGTGCGGAGTTCGCGTTTAGCTAGTGTTTGTTATTTTCTTTGACATTTTGTTCATTAATGTTTGCTGTGTCTTCCTGCTACATCTGTGCCCTGCCTTTACTCAGTCTTGTGTCACTGTTGGCAATCGCCACTCTTGCGGTTGCGTTCCCACTTGGTTTCCGCTGTTGTGTGTTCACCGTCGCCGGGTGGCGACTAGATTGGTGGACAAACATACATTCTGTCTCTGTGCTCATTCTCTCTCTCTAGGGGCCATCTTGCCCTGTGTTGCTTCCCTTCGTACAATTCCTATCTGGCATCTGTGGCAGCGCAGAGTTTTTATTCCTCTGCACTCCACAGCTCCATCTGCCGGTGGGAATTCCCCTCTACTGGTGCTTTGCACCAAAGCTGGGTTCTATTGTTTAATACGCTTGTGGAGGACTTCCGCAGTGTCAGCGCACATCTCGTGTGCTGACCAGGGAAATAATTCCACAATCGTTACAATGGTAAATCAAGTGGCCCATTCTGGTCATAGTATTAACAGCTCAGTGGTTATTTTTTTGTCTAAATGAACTGTACAGGTATGTCTGGTGTTCAGCAATTAAAAAGTTACCAAAAAGTGGAAAGTCTCTTTGAAGTTTCAATGTGAACTTATAATGATTTGCTAATCTCCTTCACAACACTCCAAACATTTACCCCAAGGAAAGGAGCATCGATCTAGTACTGCGCGCCTCTCATTGAGTTGGGTCAGTAGATGTTAATAAGAGCGTGGAAATTTATCTGCATCAAGCACTGCATAAAGTTTAGATTAGCAGGAAGCAATATTTATTTGCCAATAGAGCACTAAACACAGTAAAATATTGTTATATCATTGTGAAGATGCATTTGTTACATTTTAGCCATCCAAAAACAATGATATTTTATCATGGTATAAACTACCCAGATAGTAACACAAAAACACAAAAAAGGAGAAAAATATATCAATTAAAGTCTTTAAAGAGGAACCTAAACCCAGGATTAGTGGTGCTCAGCAGAGCTCGAATATTCGAGTAGCTCGAATATTCGAGCTCTTTTTCAGCTATTCAAACTCGGTATTCGAGCTCCGAATAGCTGCAGCTATTCGAATGGGCTATTCGAGTAAACGCGAATAGCCCATTCACTATTCGAGCTATTCGAGCAAACGGCGCTATTCGAGCTCGGGTACCGAGCTCGAATAGCGTCATAGCCCAGATTGATGTCCTTAGAGCCAATCAGAGGGCTCCCAGGCCCTCTGACGGCAGCCAATCACAGAGGGGGACCCTGGCCAGCCCCTACCCTATAAATAGCGGCCGCCATGTTAGGTTTCTCCGTCCTTGCCTGAGACTTGCATAGAGAGAGAGTTGCTCCTTTGTGCTTTGGCTTAGCAAGAGCTCTATTGTGGTCATTTACCTAGCGTTTTTGCTCACATACACCTCCTATACACACCTATATTGTTGTTAGTTAGATAGACATTGTATTTTAGTTAGTAGCTTTTGTGTTACATAGACAGAGACAGCTGCTGCAGGCAAGCTTACAGCTTTAGGCCTCAGGGCCTGCCTGTGTGGGCAGCTGTTCTCTCCTGTCCTCTGTTAGTATATTTCTCTCATCTATACCAGTATTTCTGCTGTCCTTTACTACTGATTGATTCTGTATTTAGTATTGTAGTTATACTGTACTAGGACACTCACTGTCACTGTTCATAGGCTAAGGCTAAGGCTACTAGCTCCTGCGTGTGTGCACTCACTGTCTTGTACACACACACTCTATTTCCTTCTGATTACTGATTGATTATTGTAATTAGTTGTACTTACTGTTACTACTTACTCTTATTGTACTAGGAGTCTAGGACACTCAGTCACTGTTCATAGGCTACTAGCTCCTGCGTGTGTGCACTCACTCACTGTCTGTGTACTGTAGTGTACACACACACTCTATTTCCTGATTACTGATTGATTATTGTAATTAGTTGTACTTACTGTTACTACTTACTCTTACTGTACTAGGAGTCTAGGACACTCAGTCACTGTTCATAGGCTACTAGCTCCTGCGTGTGTGCACTCACTCACTGTCTGTGTACTGTAGTGTACACACACACTCTATTTCCTTCTGATTACTGATTGATTATTGTAATTAGTTGTACTTACTGTTACTACTTACTCTTACTGTACTATAGGAGTCTAGGACACTCAGTCACTGTTCATAGGCTACTAGCTCCTGCATGTGTGCACTCACTGTCTGTGTACAACACACTCTATTTCCTTCTGAAGTTCTGATTACTGATTGATTATTGTAATTAGTTGTACTTACTGTTACTACTTACTCTTACTGTACTAGGACACTCAGTCACTGTTCATAGGCTAGCTCCTGCGTGTGTGTGTGCACTCACTGTCTGTGTAGTGTGTACACACTACACACACTCTATTTCCTTCTGATTACTGATTGATTATTGTAATTTCTAGTTGTACTTCCTGACTCTTACTACTTACTTACTGTACTAGGGACACTCACTCAGTCACTGTTCATAGGCTAGCTCCTGCGCGTGTTTGCGCGTGCGTGCACTCACTGTCTGTAGTGTACACACACTAAATTTCCTTGTGATTACTACTGATTATTGTAACTTCTAGTTGTACTTCCTGACTGTTACTACTTACTCACTGTACTAGGGACACTCACTCAGTCACCTCACCCACCAACCCACTCCATTAAAGTACCCCACTTTTAACCCGCCCTTTTAAAAAACTTTTGTCTTTACGCCCAAAACATCGAAGATGTCTGGAAGTGGCAGCCAGCGCGGTTTGGGCAAGAGGAAGGGCAGCAAGGGAATCAGGAGGAGAGGGAGCAGCATTGTGGCAGGCCGCGGCCGCGCCACCATGCACAGTTCCGCAGCAGCAGCAGCAGCGTCAGTGGCTAACATTCCTCCCATAGCCACTGGCCGTGGACGCCTTGGGCGCCGCCCAGCAGGAGCATCTGCAACTCACGCTGCAGAGACACAGCAGCAGCAGCGTGTAGCACCTGCTCCGATTTTCCTCCAGCCGGGTCGGAAACGTCCCATTGAGGAAAAGCATGCAGACACTGTGGTGCAACTGACGGAGGATGAGCAGCCCGCCATCAGCTCTGCATCCGAGGCCTCCACCCTCACCACCACCACCACCACCCCTGTTCGCAGCAGCCGCCCAGCAGGGTCTGGGGAGGAGGCCAGTTCACCGTCACAAGTTGGCGACCTATCACTCAGCAGTATTTTTACCCCAGGCACCATCAGGGTATTGTCTGCTGTTGTTGGCGATTTGGAGGAGGAGATGCTGTTGGCCACTTTGGCCACTTTGGGGGATGAGGGATTGGACAGCAAGACTGTGGCGACAGTCAAGCAGCCCATCCATGCATCAGGAGAGGAGTTTGGGGGGTCATCATCCCAGCAGGACATGTTTCAGGAGGGGGAGGATGATGATGACCCGGTGACAGACAGAGACTGGGTGCCACCACCTCCAGGGGATGTCGTCCTCAGCAGCTCTGAGGAGGAGGAGGAGGATGCGCTTGTGGGCCTTGCAAGGAGGCGCATCATTGCAAGCATTGGCAGCAGTAGGCAGGTCCCACAGCCTGCTGGTGTCTCAGGCTCAGCAGCAGCAGCAGCAGCATCTGCCAGTACCACCACCAGCCGCACCCAAGCCCCCCCCCCCCCCAACCACCACAGGGAGACAGGCGGCAGCAGCGTTTCCATGCCGTAGGGGGATGTTTCTGTCACCAATCTGGCGATTTTTCACCATGCCCACTGTGTACAGCAAGTACGCCACTTGCAACCACTGTCAGCGGAAGTTGAGCAGAGGTGCAGACCCCTTAAAGTTCAGCACCAGCTCGCTCATCAACCACCTTGCTGCGAAACATTTCCACCAGCATGAGGAGTTCCAGAGGCTGAAGGCATCTGGTGCTGGCAGTGGCACCACACCCATCACTGCACAGCCTTCAGCTGCAGCAGCAGCAGCAACAGCAGCCACCCGCCCTCCTGCTCTTCCAGCAGCACCAGCAGGAGTGCGGAAACGCACTGCTCCTCCCCCCTCTGCAACTCCTGCCGCCGACACTGAGGCCTGTTCTGGCAGCCAGTCCTCAGTGGCCTCCTCCGCTGTGTCTGCTGATTCCCGTGCCAGCAAAAGGCCACGCCAGAGCCTTTTGAGCGAGTCCTTCCAGGGGGTGGTTAGGGCTCTGCCTCCCAGCAGCCGTCGCGTGCGGCAGCTGAACGGCTTGCTGGCACGGGCCATGTGCTCCCAACTCCTGCCGTACACGCTCGTGCAGGAGGGGAGCGACATTCGTGCGCTGCTTGCTTGCGCAGCCCCAGACTGGCAGCTCCCCAGCAGACACTTCTTTGCCCGCAAGGCCATTCCTGCACTGCACTGCTTTGTGATGGCCAATGTGGAGCGAGGGCTGGAGCACGCGGTTGGTGAAAGGGTCCACGTCACCATGGACTCCTGGAGCAGCCGCTTCGGGACAGGCCGCTACCTGTCCTTCACTGTCCACTGGGTCAGCTTGGTGGAAGGGGGTGAGGATGGGAGAGCAGCAGCGGGCACAGCAGCAGCAGCAACACAGTGGGTGGTGCCACCCCGCAGGGTCAGGGGAACTGCAGCAGGTTCCTCCGATCCTCTGCCATCCTCCGGCACACCTGGCCAAACCCCCCGCCTCAGCAGCAGCGTGAAGGCCCGCCACTGCCAAGCGCTGCTGCACTTGGTCAGCCTTGGGAAGACCAAGCTGACGGCAACCCATGTGTTGGCCAAACTCCAGGAGCAGGAGAGGATTTGGCTGACCCCCAGAGGCCTCAGAGTCGGAGAGGTGGTGGCCGACAATGGGGCCAATCTGGTTGCCGCAATAGACAGGGGAAACCTGACCCACATCCCCTGTCTTGCCCACGTGCTGAACCTGGTGGTGCAGAAGTTCTTGCGCACCTACCAGGGGATGGGCGAACTGCTGGAAACGGCAAGGAACGTTGTGCGTCACTTCCGGCGCTCGGCTGCAGCCTGTGCGAGCCTGGAAGACGTGCAAAAGGAGCTGGATCTGCCACGCCATCGGCTGATCCTTGACGTTCCGACTCGCTGGAACTCCACCCTGGCGATGTTGGAGCGTCTGGTTGAACAGAAGCACGCTGTCAACCAGTACCTTGCCCTGGCCACTGTTTCCGCCGCTCAGAGAAGGGACAAGACCAGCAACATCCCGTCCATCGTCCCTGATGATGACTGGAGGCACATGCAGCAGGTGTGCTTAGTGCTGGCTCCCTTTCTGCAGGCCACTAACATGGTGAGCAGGGACCATGCTATGGTCTGCGAGTGGGTGCCCCTGGTTTGTCTGCTGAACAGGGCCCTCGATGCTTTGCTGGAACAGGGAGCGGCAGCCTTGGACCAGCAGGAGCGGCAAGCAGCTGCACAGTCCACCTCTGAGGGGGAGGAGGAGGAGGACTTGGTGGAGGTCCCTGACCTTGCTGCTGATGAGGGGGAGCAGCACAGTGCAGCTGAGTTGGTGCGGGGGTGGAGAGAGGATGAGGCTGACGAGGCAGAGGAGGAGGATGAGGACAGCAGCACTGCCGTCGATGTGCCAGCAGACGTGGCCCGCCTCTTCCCAATGGCAGCGCACATGCTTACGTGCCTGCGCAGGGACCCCAGGGTAATCCAGATGAAGCAGAGGGAGGACATCTGGATCAGCATGATGTTGGACCCACGCCTCAAGGGGAAGTTGAGCCAGTTCCTGCCGCCTGCAGGAGGAGACCCAGCGCAACAAATAAGGAGCTTGCAGCAGGCCCTTGTTGAGCGCTTGGAGGAAGCCTTCCCCCAGCCTTCCACCCCCACTGTCCAGCAGCCAGCACAGAGGCAGCAGCAGGTGCCTGCATCCAGCAGCAAGCGCCCCACAGACCTGCTGTCTCTCAGCCACGAGCTCTACAGGACTGTAGAGGCTCCGGCAGCAGTGACTAGAGAGGAGGTGCATGCAGCAGCATCCTCCTCCGGTCACAGCCAGCGCCTGACCCGCATGGTGGCTGACTACATGGGGTCCTACAGCGGGCTTGACAGCGATGCCCCTGTTGATCCCATGGAGTATTGGGTCAAGCGCCTGGAGATCTGGAGCGAGCTGGCGCAGTACGCCCTGGAAGTGCTGTCCTGCCCCCCTTCCAGCGTGCTGTCCGAGCGCTGCTTCAGTGCAGCTGGTGGTGTGGTCACCGAGAAACGCTCACGTCTGTCTCACAAGTCTGTGGACAGACTGACGTTCTCAAGATGAACCAGGCGTGGGTGGAAGGCGAGTTCCTGGCCCCTGTTGTCGGCGAGAGGGGGACATGAACTGGCTGCCGGAACTTAGAACCATCGTTAATGTGCCTTACCACCCTTTACCACCTCCTGGCTCCTGCTCACTAAGCCAGCCTGGTTCACTTGACTATTACGTCGCCTGCAGCCACACATTTTACACCTACAGTGGGCTGCTGTGTACTGCCCTTCTGCTGTCTGTCTGTGTTTCCTAGGGATGAGCGTAATGACCTAATTACGAATTTCCGAAATTTCGCGAAATTACTACAATTACGATTTTAGCAGTAATCGAAATTTCGTAATTTTCGCAAATTACGCAAATTTTCGTAATTACGATTACGAAATTTAGTATTTTAAAGTTTGCAAAGGTTTCTATCCCTCTAGATGCCTTCGTAATCGAAATTTCACTCCCGTAATGACGAATTTCGTGTCTCCAACCGAAATTTAC